>NC_085012.1:18979130-18986630 GCF_963854185.1 Sardina pilchardus
GCGTGTGCGTGTGTGTGTGTGAGCGTGGGAGAGTGGGGGGATAGTAGAAATATGGAAGGAAATATAGAATAGAGAGAGAGAAAGAGAGAGAGAGATAATGTCGTTGATAGGGTGATTCTGAAATAGCCTACCATCAGGACTGCAGTTATACTCTCTCTCTCTCTCTCTCTCTCTCTCTCTCTCTCTCTCTCTCTCTCTCTCTCTCTCTCTCTCTCTCTCTCACACACACACACACACACACACACACACACACACACACACATATATATTTAGTGAGCATTGCTCCTGGGGTCTCTACAACTGCAACTCTGCAGCAGGAGACAACTGCATCCTACAACAGGAGATATACTGTGTGGATAAGAGCTCTGGGTGTGCAGCAGAGAGAGAGAGAGAGAGAGAGAGAGAGAGAGAAAGATGGAGAGAGAGAGAGGAAGAGATGGGGAGAGAGAAAGAGGGAGAGAGAGATGGGATGTGTCGATAGCTTCAGTTAGCAGCTTAGGATGAGGGTAACGTGCTCTGAACCTGTCTATTCACACTGCATGCCAATGACCTTCAGGCCCGGTCTTCGCTTTATATTCTCCCCAGCACGCACACCCAACAATGTAGCGTTATGGTGCAGTTAGCTCATCACACTGTAACACTGATAGAGGAAAAAACGCTGCTAAACCACAGATTTCAAGGTGCTTGCTGAAGCACCACAGAGACGGCCTGTTTCAAATCTCACTCTTCTCTCCATCTAGTCTCTCTAGCCATCCTCACTCCGGCTCCCAGACCTACAACCTGGATAGAAGAGGGGCCCTGGGCAAGGTTAGTAGAGAGATGGGGATGATAAGATTCCCCCCGCAAGACTTTCTCTGGGAATGGGAGCCCTCGTTCGCTCAAAGATTTTCATTTTTCATGCTGCCCTCAGCTTCGGAGCAGACCCTAGGCAATTACTGTCTCCATCCGTTGGTAGGTAGCCTAGGTCCCGACTCACTCTCTGAATTCCATCGCTTCTCTGGCTCTTCTTCTCTCTACACTTCACTGAACTTAACCCTTAGATGCATAGGCTACCAATACCTACACTCTTCCATGAGTGGGGTCAAAAATGACCCCAATTAGAATGCATGCGTTTTTTGCTGTAAACTCAAATAATGTCTCTCATTTTGGTTAAAGATGATGATTTTTATTATATATTTGTCTAAAATGTTTTTATTTCATGTTGGACATATTGATGCATCACTTTTTATTAACATTTTATTACAAAACAGCTTTTAGATAGGCAAAAAAGGTAAACATCCTAAAATGATCTTAACATAGGTGAATAGGGTAACATTTTTAACTTAGAGATATCTTCATGAAACTTTACCAGTTGAATACTCACATAAATAGGAGAAAAAAACGTATTGCAAGTTTTCTGTATTTATGTTTAAATATGCTAATTAGGCCATGTCTAATTAAATATGCGCTAATTTGCATATATGTTTTGATGCGAAGAATCTGACCATTGGAAAAAGCCAGGTTGAAAATATTTTTTTTGTAGTGTTAATATATCAAATAAAAAAACATTTACAGAGGTGATTATGAATATCTTCTTTTGTTATCCAGTAAATCAGAAGGTACTGCCAATTGGCTTAAAAAAATTGATTTTTGCCCTATTTTTAGGCATAAAAAGTCATACAAATCAGGCCAAGAACGCTATATCAACAAATTCCTCTGTAAATATCGCTTGGTGAATCCTGCTTCACAATTATAGGAAGAGCGGACATCGAAGGATCAAAAAGCGACGTCGCTATGAACGCTTGGCCGCCACATTATATGATGATACTTAGATTTATGTTGTTGTGTAAAAATAGCCTTCAGGATGGTGAAACTGCTGACATGAGATGTGATAATCAACAGTAAATGTATACCTGACTGCCACAGTTGATAAAAATCAAAAGATCCTAGGGTTAACTTTTGAAATTCCATAGAAAATGCTTGGGGTCATTTTTGACCCCACCTATGCGGATCGGTGGTACTGATACAAAACATTAAATTACTTTAAAAATATAACAGTTAGACACAAATCCAAATGGCCTCATGTCAAAGACAACCTATTTGAGGAATACATAGAAGGTTAAATGAAAAAAAATAAAAATGAAGAAGATACTGCAAGAAAACAACCTCTGGGGTCATTTTTGACCCCACTTATGCATCTAAGGGTTAAGAACAGAAATAAACCTCGCTTTCATTTCTGCCTTTGTTTCTGTGTCTCGTCTGTCTCTGTATGTCAGTCCGTCTGCAAAAAAGTGTGAAACTCTTTGCCATTTCTGCCTTTGTTTCACTGTCTGTCTGTCTGTCTTGTCTGCAAAAATATATATAATACTCTGTTCAATTTCTGCTTTTGTATAACTCTCTCTCTCTTTCTCATAAACACTAGCACATAATCATCCACTCTGAAGAGCACTCCAAATCCAGTGGTTATGGAGTAGATATGACTACCTCAGAGACCCATTGTAGCCGCAGTAGATCAACTCTGGAGTGGCTAACCTGTTTATTTACAGATAACTCCATTAATATGTGTCTATGTGTTTCTGTCCATAACAGAGAGAGTGCGAGAGATTGCTGTGTGTGTGTGTGTGTGTGTGTGTGTGTGTGTGTGTGTGTGTGTGTGTGTGTGTGTGTGTGTGTATGTGTGTATGAGAGAGAGAGAGAGAGAGAGAGAGAGAGAGAATGGCCCAAACTCTCCATAGTCCCATCTGTGGCCTGTGAAGTGGCCACAGTGGCACTCCAGAGCTGTTTGGGAGTGACATGGAGAGGGGTGATTAGTGTGTCCTACTTCACTCAGCAAGCATGAGGCTAGACACAAAACCTTTCCACTACCCCTCTATTGTTTATTTTTATACTCATGTTCATGACCAATAGGCATACTGGCTATCAGCGTTCAGTACCACATATCCTACTTTGTAGCAGCATAAGAGAGATTCTCTAGATGAGATTCTGAGAAGGTGTACCAACTCCAGAGGTTAACAGAAAATGTATGGTCCGTGTATGCTTCGTTCATTTGATATTCAATTGAGAATCCAAGATCAAAAAATAAAAAATGACTTGTTATTTAATTAATTGTTTATGAATGTGATACAAAGAAGCAAATAACGCTTTGTTTTTCAGACTTTCGATTTTGTGGTCAGATCAAAACTGATTTTGATATTTATTTTTTTCCGATTGCTGTGACCCCGGAAATTATTTATTGACTTCCATTGCTAGCTGCTGCTTCTGTCAGACCAGTCCGGATATAACTTTACCATAGGCTAGGCCTATACATAATTTAACCTAAAGTCTATGGTTAGCTAGGCTATTTAAACGTTCCCTCAGCTGACAGTCTAGGTTTTTCTAATTTGAATTGTTTGCTCTGTTTGTGAATGAAGTTGTGGTCCACTTTTTGCTAAAATAGCCTATAGCCTATATTTCATGTCTTTCGTCCGAGTGGTTGTAGTGTAGTGATGGCACAGATATAAAACGCGGCCTGAAAATTGTGAAAACTCCTGCAGCTGTTGTGAGCAACGCGAGCATGCGTAAAGAAACCAGTAGGTGGGAAAAAGCAGAAGGCACATAACACCGGCAATGCTACAGCGGACTTAAACTGCCACCTCGTGGCGATAAGTTGTGATACATTTCAATGTGCGTGAATTAAGTGGCCACTTCTAAGGGTACCGTCGCAATAACATGGTCTGATAGCCAACTACAGACTAATCATTAGGCTACTTCTATAATCATGGAGCAACGATTTGGGCAAATTCAATGTTCAAGAAAACAGGCACGAGAAGGGAGATGATTTTCTGACGATTCAAGAATGAAACTGAGTTGCGCAAGTCACCCAGTTTCTCGTTTGCCAGACAATATTTTCTGTCGCTAAAATTGCCAAAAGTCGCTAAAGCTAGCAACAAATAAGTCACTAAATTGGCACTGAGCACTGAAAGACCAAGTGACTTTGAATTGACTTCCAGGTCACAGCAATCGGAAAAAAATAAATAAATATTAAAATCAGTTTTAGCCCTGAGTCCATTTTTTAAATGTTCTACTTTTAATCTGACCACGAAATCAAAAGTCTGAAAAGCAAAGAGTTATTTGCTTTTTCGCATCAAATTCATAAACAATTAATTAAATAACAAGTCATTGATCTTGGATTCTCAATTGAATATCAAATGAATGAAGCATACACGGACCATTTATGTTGATTACTTCTTCATAGTTGTTTCTGACATCCTGTAGTGTAGTGAATTGAATTGTAGTGAAACAGGATTTACGTGTAGACAAAATTTATCTTAGATGTTTTTCACATCAATATCAACATGTTCTGTAAAATGGATTTTAGGATTGGCAACATAAGCATTGGATTTATATAATTTGTTTTTGGTTATTCATATTCATAGTCTTGTCAACAATGTAAACCTTGAGCAAACAACTGGTAAAACTCGGCACGACCAGCGACTGTTTTTGTTGCTTTATGCCTTGTCTTACCAATGTGATGTTTTATCTTATCTCTTTCTTTTGTTTTATATATATATTTTTATTTCTCAATACAGCAGTCGAATATGATGTTGGATATGTCTGTAACAACCCCCCCCCCCCTTCAAAAGTCACACAAATACTTCTTTTCTCCCTTTCTCCCTCTCCTTTTTTTTTTTTGTGTGTGTGTGTGTGTGTGTGTGTGTGTGTGTGTGTGTGTGTGTGTGTGTGTGTGTGTGTGTGTGTGATTCTCTTAATCATCAGTTGAAGACATTGCACATTCACGGAGATACATGTGCACAGTGCACACACACACACACACACACACACACACACACACACACACACACACACACACACACACACATACGCACTTACCGTAATATGAGATGGTGGATTATTGTGTATTGCTTGAGTGTTGGATTGGTATATGAGCATTTTTGCAGCATCTGCAGTACGTTTTTTTCTTTCTTTTTTTAATCTCATTAGGGGAGATCAAAAATCCTTCACCACAAAATGTGAAACTGGAACGCTATGTGGACACACAAGCTTACACACATGCCTAAAGCACTCAGCTGTATGTGTGTGTGTGTGTGTGTGTGTGTGTGTGTGTGGACATATGCTTGTGGCAACACTTTGCTTGAAGGTATCAGAGTGACATGACACTAGAGTCAGTACCTCTCCGGAAATATTGCTAAATTGTTGCTGAAATGTTCCCTAGCTGCAGCAGCGACATTTCCGGAATGGTACTGGCTTGATGAAATTCATTCTGGACTCTCTATCCGACCACATAAAGACCTCGGGACACTTCGGTTTGGCTTTAGGGACCATCTACTCACTACCACGTAAGTGTAGTGTTGTTTGGAATAGTAGAAGAGGTATAACAATAGTGTTTTGTAGCGGCGAAAGGACATGCCCGGGTTACTTCCAGGCTAACGAGTTTTGGCTAAAAACGGTAAAATCGAACTCTCTCAAAACACATCCGAATGACATGATTTGATGTCAACTCAACGTATGTAGGCTACTCCCAATCATCCGTAAATTGATCTAAAGTGCATTTTAGGGTAGGCCAAAATGCTGGACAGTGAATGAATTCTACAGATGTGGCGCAATGCACAATCAGATAAGCAAAGTGGTGCCACATCGGAGTGGATTGTTCTGGCACACAATTATGACCGACGCTAGCATAGTCATATAGTTTTTGTCAAAGGTTTTTTTTCCCCTTCTTCTTCTTTTTTCCCGTCATCCACTTCCTGAATTTTTCGTCAACGATACACGGGACACCGTAACACCGGGGCACATGAAACTTGGTGGGCAATTAGCCCTAGAAGACTTTTACAAAAAAGCTGGCCCCTCTGAAACCCCCCAAAAATCAGTTTTTCCTAAATAACTACCTGAACCGTGGCACATTTTTATGGTATGTTGGTCGCAAGAGCCCGCATGCACTTAGCTTATAACCAGTTATTTGTGATTTGCACCCCCATGGTAAAAAAATAAATAAATGATATTGCTTTAATCGCCTCTATCTTCAGATTGAATGTTATGAACTGCACCAAATTCCCTGTCTATGATCAACCTGACATCCTCTGGGAGTATGCCAAGTTTTATGGAATTTCATCCATGGGGGGGCTATAAAATAAATGTATTTGTAGCCCTATGCAGTGGCTCTCCGTTCCCCTAGATGGCGCTGATTAATATGGTTGGCTGAGGCACTTTATGTCATGTTTTCCCTTGCATAATTTGATGAATAACTGAGTAAGATTAAAAAATAGACCATTTAGAAAATCATTTTCAGTATTCATATTTGCCAGCGTACGTGGCTAGAAGCTTTAGTTATTGTGAAGAGCCGTTTGCACTTTCTTTTTTCATTGGATTACGTTTCAGAATCTCCGGTGAGTACCCTACAACATGAGGAAAATTGCCCGCTAGCATGCTATTTTAGTTTATTTCATATGAAACGAAAGGATAAGCCATTCTAATGATTCTGTATTATGTGCATTTTATGTTATTTGCAATTTCTGTTATGTCCTGTGACAATTTTAAAAAACAGTCGCAGTCTGAGATAATTGTTACGATTGGATTTTCTAGCTAATTTACCACCGCAATTTGAAACGCCATTTGGTGACGTTACATGTTGTTGTTACTGGTGTAATGTGAAGTCATGCATGTTTATTGAGCTACCAGGTTACTCTAACTGTAACTAGCTGAACAACACAGATGACCACTTCTGCATCATTTTATGGAGTGCTAAAATGTACACTATTTTTGAACATTTCTGAGCTATGAAACAAACAAACAAAGCAAATATGCGTTGTAATTATGAACTTATTGCAGTATAATCATAATTCCACCTGTGTGTGCATGGTTACAATTTCCAAAGTGCAAAATAGTTTATGCTACAGCACAAATATTTCCATCCATGAATAGAAATAAGCAAGTCTAACCTCTCAATTTATTTTCAAAGTGGGCCAGATTGATGCATTTAAACATTAAATATATTTTCTTGCAGGGAAGCAAGCCCCTGGATCCTCTAGAGGAGCCTGTGCCCCAGTGAAGTTCCAGGTCTAGAGACACCCCTGGTACAAATCAATATGAGAGCTGTTTTGATTGACAGAGGTGACCAAGATATTTACATATGTTATATACGTATGTTATATATAACATATAGAAGTATTGTTACACCACAATACTCAATATGGTGACTATTCTTTCCCAGTTACACCGACACTGGAATTCAGGATTCCTCCACCTGCCAAATCCCACTTTGTGGGACCATTGTGTGTGTATGTAAGTAAAAGAAGAAAGCAATGAACACCATGTCCCCGTGAGAGTGTATGGGTGCATGTGTGGCCCTCTGAATGTGCTGTGCATAGCATTAACATATTATCACATCCTGTAATGATATCGAAGAAAGCATTCACGTGTGCAAACCGTTCTGCGTCAACATCAAACAAATAGATGCAAGCAGAGCCCAGCTGCTTCACGTAACGAGAACCTGCTGAGAACTGAGACTGTTCCACTTCCTCTGTA
>NC_085012.1:18996630-18999130 GCF_963854185.1 Sardina pilchardus
CACGTGGCCTAATGGATAAGGCGTCTGACTTCGGATCAGAAGATTGAGGGTTCGAGTCCCTTCGTGGTTGACTTATATAACTTTAGAGAGTCATGTAACATTTCAGCGGAGTTCTGACGAAAGCGCTTATTCCGGTTGAGTCGATTTCATCGTTAGGTTCGATGAACGCTCTTGCAACAGGGCCCCTGGAAGACCACGTGGCCTAATGGATAAGGCGTCTGACTTCGAATCAGAAGATTGAGGGTTCGAGTCCCTTCGTTGTTGATGTTCTAACCTTTGGAGACTTGCATAACTTTTCAGCACATCTAGCACGAAACTGCCTCAGTGCACTGGCAAGTATGATATTGCTTGCTCGCTTTAGTTCATTTCAGAATTAGCTTCGATGAACTCTCTTTAACTCATTGGCTGCCAGCGATTTTCAGTGCAGAGCGCTCCATACTGCCAGACGTTTTACAGCATTTTGACTGTTTTTCCTTGATCCACCGAACGGTGAGCTTTATGACTATGTAAACACCGAAGTTACCAAATGAAAGATTAGACTCTCTTCTTTCACCAGGAAAAAACGGCTTGTTTCTATCGTTTTCCGTTCTTTAGTAATCGTCAGTAGAACATGGGTTAGTTTTGCTAAAAACACCTGTTTTTGACCAAAACATGGAGAAAACGATCTTTTTGTGAAAATCAACTTTTTAATGTTAGCGTTTCAGTAGTATGTCAACCACGATTGCACTGTTATCTCGTCAGTCTCGTCAAGGTTGCTAGGGACTCTGATGGTCGCTAAAGACTCTGAACAGGATGCTAGACTTAGCAAGCTAGCACTAGCAAGGTTGTTGTTAGTCTATATCGCAATATCCAATGTAAATGGATCATACCGTTCACGTGTTTTCCATCCTTGATGTAAGAAGTAAGCATATTTATTCCCTGCATCGCGTGCAAACTAGATCCACTGTGGTCGATCTTCAGTGTGTTTGCTAGTTGTCTCTGCATGACTTGTGCACTCTAGGCAGATACTAATGATCCAAATGGCACTGTTGCCATCTAGAGGTTCGGATCGCTAGTGCAGTCTGTTTAAGAGCCTGAAACTCTGCCAGATCGTTCCCAAGCCCACCCAGGAGCCCTCCCCATTGAAAACGGCAATTGACGTCTATAGACGTCAATGGCAGTCAACGTATGTGTCTAAATTGACGTTTAAAGACGTCAATGGCAGTTAATGAGTTAAAAACGTCCCCTCGAAGACCACGTGGCCTAATGGATAAGGCGTCTGACTTCGGATCAGAAGATTGAGGGTTCGAATCCCTTCGTGGTTGACTTATATAACTTTAGAGAGTCATGTAACATTTCAGCGGAGTTCTGACGAAAGCGCTTCTTCCGGTTGAGTCGATTTCATCGTTAGGTTCGATGAACGCTCTTGCAACAGGGCCCCTGGAAGACCACGTGGCCTAATGGATAAGGCGTCTGACTTCGAATCAGAAGATTGAGGGTTCGAGTCCCTTCGTGGTTGATGTTCTAACCTTTGGAGACTTGCATAACATTTCAGCACATCTAGCACGAAACTGCCTCAGTGCACTGGCAAGTATGATATTGTTTCCTCGCTTTAGTTGATTTCAGAATAAGCTTCGATGAACTCTCTTTAAAAATGTCCCATCGAAGACCACGTGGCCTAATGGATAAGGCGTCTGACTTCGGATCAGAAGATTGAGGGTTCGAGACCCTTCGTGGTTGACTTATATAACTTTAAAGAGTCATGTAACATTTCAGCGGAGTTCTGATGAAAGGCGTCTGACTTCGAATCAGAAGATTGAGGGTTCGAGTCCCTTCGTGGTTGATGTTCTAACCTTTGGAGACTTGCTTAAAATTTCAGCACATCTAGCACGAAACTGCCTCAGTGCATTGGCAAGTATGATATTGTTTGCTCGCTTTAGTTGATTTCAGAATTAGCTTTGATGAACTCTCTTCAAAAACGTCCCCTCGAAGACCATGTGGCCTAATGGATAAGGCGTCTGACTTCGGATCAGAAGATTGAGGGTTCGAGTCCCTTCGTGGTTGACTTATATAACTTTAGAGAGTCATGTAACATTTCAGCGGAGTTCTGACGAAAGCGCTTATTCCGGTTGAGTCGATTTCATCGTTAGGTTCGATGAACGCTCTTGCAACAGGGGCCCTGGAAGACCACGTGGCCTAATGGATAAGGCGTCTGACTTCGAATCAGCCGCCTTTAGAGAGTCATGTAACATTTCAGCGGAGTTCTGACGAAAGATCTTATTCCGGTTGAGTCGATTTCATCGTTAAGTTCGATGAACGCTCTTGCAACAGGGGCCCTGGAAGACCACGTGGCCTAATGGATAAGGCGTCTGACTTCGAATCAGAAGATTGAGGGTTCGAGTCCCTTCGTGGTTGATGTTCTAACCTTTGGAGACTTGCATAACATTTCAGCACATCTAGCACGAAACTGCCTCATTGCACTGGCAAGTATGATATTGTTTGCTCGCTTTAGTTGATTTCA
>NC_085012.1:19086630-19089130 GCF_963854185.1 Sardina pilchardus
GATCAGAAGATTGAGGGTTCGAGTCCCTTCGTGGTTGATGTTCTAACCTTTGGAGACTTGCATAACATTTCAGCACATCTAGCACGAAACTGCCTCAGTGCACTGGCAAGTATGATATTGTTTGCTCGCTTTAGTTGATTTCAGAATTAGCTTTGATGAACTCTCTTTAAAAACGTCCCCTCGAAGACCACGTGGCCTAATGGATAAGGCGTCTGACTTCGGATCAGAAGATTGAGGGTTCGAGTCCCTTCGTGGTTGACTTATGTAACTTTAGAGAGTCATGTAACATTTCAGCGGAGTTCTGACGAAAGCGCTTATTCCGGTTGAGTCGATTTCATCGTTAGGTTCGATGAACGCTCTTGCAACAGGGCCCCTGCAAGACAACGTGGCCTAATGGATAAGGCGTCTGACTTCGAATCAGAAGATTGAGGGTTCGAGTCCCTTCGTGGTTGATGTTCTAACCTTTGGAGACTTGCATAACATTTCAGCACATCTAGCACGAAACTGCCTCAGTGCACTGGCAAGTATGATATTGTTTGCTCGCTTTAGTTGATTTCAGAATTAGCTTCGATGAACTCCCCTCGAAGACCACGTGGCCTAATGGATAAGGCGTCTGACTTCGGATCAGAAGATTGAGGGTTCGAGTCCCTTCGTGGTTGACTCATATAACTTTAGAGAGTCATGTAACATTTCAGCGGAGTTCTGACGAAAGCGCTTATTCCGGTTGAGTCGATTTCATCGTTAGGTTCGATGAACGCTCTTGCAACAGGGCCCCTGGAAGACCACGTGGCCTAATGGATAAGGCGTCTGACTTCGAATCAGAAGATTGAGGGTTCGAGTCCCTTCGTGGTTGATGTTCTAACCTTTGGAGACTTGCATAACATTTCAGCACATCTAGCACGAAACTCCCTCAGTGCACTGGCAAGTATGATATTGTTTGCTCGCTTTAGTTGATTTCAGAATTAGCTTCGATGAACTCTCTTTAAAGACGTCCCCTCGAAGACCACGTGGCCTAATGGATAAGGCGTCTGACTTCGGATCAGAAGATTGAGGGTTCGAGTCCCTTCGTGGTTGACTTATATAACTTTAGAGAGTCATGTAACATTTCAGCGGAGTTCTGACGAAAGCGCTTATTCTGGTTGAGTCGATTTCATCGTTAGGTTCGATGAACGCTCTTGCAACAGGGCCCCTGCAAGACCACGTGGCCTAATGGATAAGGCGTCTGACTTCGAATCAGAAGATTGAGGGTTCGAGTCCCTTCGTGGTTGATGTTCTAACCTTTGGAGACTTGCATAACATTTCAGCACATCTAGCACGAAACTGCCTCAGTGCACTGGCAAGTATGATATTGTTTGCTCGCTTTAGTTGATTTCAGAATTAGCTTCGATGAACTCTCTTTAAGGCGAGACACGGCAGGTGAAAATACTGTTTTTGTGACCTCCGGTCAATTTCGAGATTTTGAGCTAGTTTGCTACTTTAGCATGTATTCTACCACCCTACTACAACAACAAAGTCCGATTTGCACATTTAAGCGTTTATTTCACGAACTTTTGTCTACTCGCGCCTGTATATTTCTCCTAATTTTACCAAAAGTTTCCATTCTAAAGTGTCATGTACTACCGTGATCGTGATCCAAATCATATCGTGTTTGATACCGTTGGAAAGCCCTGCTTCTCCTACAAGATGCTATGCTATCCAAATATGGGCATTTCCTTTGTATTAGCAACCAATCGTGAAAGTTCAAAGACGAGTCTAAGCTGAGAACGCATTTCATTGGCTGTGTTTCAAGGCTGTTTTCTCAAAACGAGTTTTCCCCCACACGCCATGCAAAGGATCTCCACTTCTGCAGCACCTACATACACCAAACTTTCCAGTCTTATTCTTAACTATATTTGGAAGATATTTACAGAGGGATTTGTTGATATAGCATTCTTGGCATGATTTACATGACTTTTTATGCCTAAAAATAGGGCGAAAATACACTTTTTAAGACAATTGCCAGTATTTTCTGATTTACTGGAAAACAAAAGAAGATATTCATAATCCCCTCTGTAAATGTTTTTTTATTTGATATATTAACACAACCAAAAAATAATTTTCAACCTGACTTTTTCCAATGGTCAGATCCTTCGCATCAAAATATATGCAAATTAGCGCATATTTAATGAGCTATAGCCTAATTAGCATATTTAAACATTAAATTAAAGAAAACTTGCAATACATTTTATTCTCCTATTTATGTGAGTATTCAACTGGTAAAGTTTCATGAAGATATCTTTAAGTTTAACATTTTCCCCTATTCACCTGGGGTGTCTCGCCTTAAACACATCCCCTCGAAGACCACGTGGCCTAATGGATAAGGCGTCTGACTTCGGATCAGAAGATTGAGGGTTCGAGTCCCTTCGTGGTTGATGTTCTAACCTTTGGAGACTTGCATAACATTTCAGCACATCTAGCACGAAACTGCCTCAGTGCACTGGCAAGTATGATATTGTTTGCT
>NC_085012.1:19091630-19096630 GCF_963854185.1 Sardina pilchardus
GATTTCAGAATTAGCTTCGATGAACTCTCTTTAAGGCGAGACACGGCAGGTGAAAATACTGTTTTTGTGACCTCCGGTCAATTTCGAGATTTTGAGCTAGTTTGCTACTTTAGCATGTATTCTACCACCCTACTACAACAACAAAGTCCGATTTGCACATTTAAGCGTTTATTTCACGAACTTTTGTCTACTCGCGCCTGTATATTTCTCCTAATTTTACCAAAAGTTTCCATTCTAAAGTGTCATGTACTACCGTGATCGTGAT
Source organism: Sardina pilchardus (assembly GCF_963854185.1). Classification (NCBI taxonomy): domain Eukaryota; kingdom Metazoa; phylum Chordata; class Actinopteri; order Clupeiformes; family Clupeidae; genus Sardina; species Sardina pilchardus. Next base: position 19,091,896 of record NC_085012.1, read on the forward strand.
CCAAATCATATCGTGTTTGATACCGTTGGAAAGCCCTGCTTCTCCTACAAGATGCTATGCTATCCAAATATGGGCATTTCCTTTGTATTAGCAACCAATCGTGAAAGTTCAAAGACGAGTCTAAGCTGAGAACGCATTTCATTGGCTGTGTTTCAAGGCTGTTTTCTCAAAACGAGTTTTCCCCCACACGCCATGCAAAGGATCTCCACTTCTGCAGCACCTACATACACCAAACTTTCCAGTCTTATTCTTAACTATATTTGGAAGATATTTACAGAGGGATTTGTTGATATAGCATTCTTGGCATGATTTACATGACTTTTTATGCCTAAAAATAGGGCGAAAATACACTTTTTAAGACAATTGCCAGTATTTTCTGATTTACTGGAAAACAAAAGAAGATATTCATAATCCCCTCTGTAAATGTTTTTTTATTTGATATATTAACACAACCAAAAAATAATTTTCAACCTGACTTTTTCCAATGGTCAGATCCTTCGCATCAAAATATATGCAAATTAGCGCATATTTAATGAGCTATAGCCTAATTAGCATATTTAAACATTAAATTAAAGAAAACTTGCAATACATTTTATTCTCCTATTTATGTGAGTATTCAACTGGTAAAGTTTCATGAAGATATCTTTAAGTTTAACATTTTCCCCTATTCACCTGGGGTGTCTCGCCTTAAACACATCCCCTCGAAGACCACGTGGCCTAATGGATAAGGCGTCTGACTTCGGATCAGAAGATTGAGGGTTCGAGTCCCTTCGTGGTTGATGTTCTAACCTTTGGAGACTTGCATAACATTTCAGCACATCTAGCACGAAACTGCCTCAGTGCACTGGCAAGTATGATATTGTTTGCTCGCTTTAGTTGATTTCAGAATTAGCTTCGATGAACTCTCTTTAAAAACGTCCCCTCGAAGACCACGTGGCCTAATGGATAAGGCGTCTGACTTCGGATCAGAAGATTGAGGGTTCGAGTCCCTTCGTGGTTGACTCATATAACTTTAGAGAGTCATGTAACATTTCAGCGGAGTTCTGACGAAAGCGCTTATTCCGGTTGAGTCGATTTCATCGTTAGGTTCGATGAACGCTCTTGCAACAGGGCCCCTGGAAGACCACGTGGCCTAATGGATAAGGCGTCTGACTTCGAATCAGAAGATTAAGGGTTCGAGTCCCTTCGTGGTTGATGTTCTAACCTTTGGAGACTTGCATAACATTTCAGCACATCTAGCACGAAACTGCCTCAGTGCACTGGCAAGTATGATATTGTTTGCTCGCTTTAGTTGATTTCAGAATTAGCTTCGATGAACTCTCTTTAAAGACGTCCCCTCGAAGACCACGTGGCCTAATGGATAAGGCGTCTGACTTCGGATCAGAAGATTGAGGGTTCGAGTCCCTTCGTGGTTGACTTATATAACTTTAGAGAGTCATGTAACATTTCAGCGGAGTTCTGACGAAAGCGCTTATTCTGGTTGAGTCGATTTCATCGTTAGGTTCGATGAACGCTCTTGCAACAGGGCCCCTGCAAGACAACGTGGCCTAATGGATAAGGCGTCTGACTTCGAATCAGAAGATTGAGGGTTCGAGTCCCTTCGTGGTTGATGTTCTAACCTTTGGAGACTTGCATAACATTTCAGCACATCTAGCACGAAACTGCCTCAGTGCACTGGCAAGTATGATATTGTTTGCTCGCTTTAGTTGTTTTCAGAATTAGCTTCGATGAACTCTCTTTAAAAACATCCCCTCGAAGACCACGTGGCCTAATGGATAAGGCGTCTGACTTCAGATCAGAAGATTGAGGGTTCGAGTCCCTTCGTGGTTGACTTATATAACTTTAGAGAGTCATGTAACATTTCAGCGGAGTTCTGACGAAAGCGCTTATTCCGGTTGAGTCGATTTCATCGTTAGGTTCGATGAACGCTCTTGCAACAGGGCCCCTGCAAGACCACGTGGCCTAATGGATAAGGCGTCTGACCTCGGATCAGAAGATTGAGGGTTCGAGTCCCTTCGTGGTTGATGTTCTAACCTTTGGAGACTTGCATAACATTTCAGCACATCTAGCACGAAACTGCCTCAGTGCACTGGCAAGTATGATATTGTTTGCTCGCTTTAGTTGATTTCAGAATTAGCTTTGATGAACTCTCTTTAAAAACGTCCCCTCGAAGACCACGTGGCCTAATGGATAAGGCGTCTGACTTCGGATCAGAAGATTGAGGGTTCGAGTCCCTTCGTGGTTGACTTATGTAACTTTAGAGAGTCATGTAACATTTCAGCGGAGTTCTGACGAAAGCGCTTATTCCGGTTGAGTCGATTTCATCGTTAGGTTCGATGAACGCTCTTGCAACAGGGCCCCTGGAAGACCACGTGGCCTAATGGATAAGGCGTCTGACTTCGAATCAGAAGATTGAGGGTTCGAGTCCCTTCGTGGTTGATGTTCTAACCTTTGGAGACTTGCATAACATTTCAGCACATCTAGCACGAAACTCCCTCAGTGCACTGGCAAGTATGATATTGTTTCCTCGCTTTAGTTGATTTCAGAATTAGCTTCGATGAACTCTCTTTAAAGACGTCCCCTCGAAGACCACGTGGCCTAATGGATAAGGCGTCTGACTTCGGATCAGAAGATTGAGGGTTCGAGTCCCTTCGTGGTTGACTTATATAACTTTAGAGAGTCATGTAACATTTCAGCGGAGTTCTGACGAAAGCGCTTATTCTGGTTGAGTCGATTTCATCGTTAGGTTCGATGAACGCTCTTGCAACAGGGCCCCTGCAAGACCACGTGGCCTAATGGATAAGGCGTCTGACTTCGAATCAGAAGATTGAGGGTTCGAGTCCCTTCGTGGTTGATGTTCTAACCTTTGGAGACTTGCATAACATTTCAGCACATCTAGCACGAAACTGCCTCAGTGCACTGGCAAGTATGATATTGTTTGCTCGCTTTAGTTGATTTCAGAATTAGCTTCGATGAACTCTCTTTAAGGCGAGACACGGCAGGTGAAAATACTGTTTTTGTGACCTCCGGTCAATTTCGAGATTTTGAGCTAGTTTGCTACTTTAGCATGTATTCTACCACCCTACTACAACAACAAAGTCCGATTTGCACATTTAAGCGTTTATTTCACGAACTTTTGTCTACTCGCGCCTGTATATTTCTCCTAATTTTACCAAAAGTTTCCATTCTAAAGTGTCATGTACTACCGTGATCGTGATCCAAATCATATCGTGTTTGATACCGTTGGAAAGCCCTGCTTCTCCTACAAGATGCTATGCTATCCAAATATGGGCATTTCCTTTGTATTAGCAACCAATCGTGAAAGTTCAAAGACGAGTCTAAGCTGAGAACGCATTTCATTGGCTGTGTTTCAAGGCTGTTTTCTCAAAACGAGTTTTCCCCCACACGCCATGCAAAGGATCTCCACTTCTGCAGCACCTACATACACCAAACTTTCCAGTCTTATTCTTAACTATATTTGGAAGATATTTACAGAGGGATTTGTTGATATAGCATTCTTGGCATGATTTACATGACTTTTTATGCCTAAAAATAGGGCGAAAATACACTTTTTAAGACAATTGCCAGTATTTTCTGATTTACTGGAAAACAAAAGAAGATATTCATAATCCCCTCTGTAAATGTTTTTTTATTTGATATATTAACACAACCAAAAAATAATTTTCAACCTGACTTTTTCCAATGGTCAGATCCTTCGCATCAAAATATATGCAAATTAGCGCATATTTAATGAGCTATAGCCTAATTAGCATATTTAAACATTAAATTAAAGAAAACTTGCAATACATTTTATTCTCCTATTTATGTGAGTATTCAACTGGTAAAGTTTCATGAAGATATCTTTAAGTTTAACATTTTCCCCTATTCACCTGGGGTGTCTCGCCTTAAACACATCCCCTCGAAGACCACGTGGCCTAATGGATAAGGCGTCTGACTTCGGATCAGAAGATTGAGGGTTCGAGTCCCTTCGTGGTTGATGTTCTAACCTTTGGAGACTTGCATAACATTTCAGCACATCTAGCACGAAACTGCCTCAGTGCACTGGCAAGTATGATATTGTTTGCTCGCTTTAGTTGATTTCAGAATTAGCTTCGATGAACTCTCTTTAAAAACGTCCCCTCGAAGACCACGTGGCCTAATGGATAAGGCGTCTGACTTCGGATCAGAAGATTGAGGGTTCGAGTCCCTTCGTGGTTGACTCATATAACTTTAGAGAGTCATGTAACATTTCAGCGGAGTTCTGACGAAAGCTCTTATTCCGGTTGAGTCGATTTCATAATTAGGTTCGATGAACGCTCTTGCAACAGGGCCCCTGGAAGACCACGTGGCCTAATGGATAAGGCGTCTGACTTCGAATCAGAAGATTGAGGGTTCGAGTCCCTTCGTGGTTGATGTTCTAACCTTTGGAGACTTGCATAACATTTCAGCACATCTAGCACGAAACTGCCTCAGTGCACTGGCAAGTATGATATTGTTTGCTCGCTTTAGTTGATTTCAGAATTAGCTTCGATGAACTCCCCTCGAAGACCACGTGGCCTAATGGATAAGGCGTCTGACTTCGGATCAGAAGATTGAGGGTTCGAGTCCCTTCGTGGTTGACTCATATAACTTTAGAGAGTCATGTAACATTTCAGCGGAGTTCTGACGAAAGCGCTTATTCCGGTTGAGTCGATTTCATCGTTAGGTTCGATGAACGCTCTTGCAACAGGGCCCC
>NC_085012.1:19109130-19116630 GCF_963854185.1 Sardina pilchardus
GTTTGTGTGTGTGTGTGTGTGTGTGTGAGAGAGAGAGAGAGAGAGAGAGAGTGTGTGTGTCTGTCCCTCTCTCTCTTTGAATCTCTCTGTTTGTGTACCTTATATACTGTATGTGAGCCGGTACACTGTCGTATGTGTGTGTGTGTGTGTGTGTGTGTGTGTGTGTGTGTGTGTGTGTGTGTGTGTGTGTGTGTGTGTGTTTGTCTGTCTGTCTGTCTGTGGATGGGTGTGTGTGTGTGTGTGAGAGAGAGAGAGAGAGTGTGTGAGTGTTCCTGGAAATACCTACATGTGAGTGTGTGTTCAGTACTGGGGGATCTGGGGTCGAATTGTGTATTTAACCATTTACAGTATGAGTTGACAGGTAAATCTGACAAACTGACTTATTGATTCCTTCGGTTCATCAGTCTGGTAGCTCACCCCACTCCCTCTCCCTCTGAAAGCCTGTCCACCCGCTGTGACTATAGATTGCAGGCTCTCCCTGAAAAATCATAGATGGCCGGAGGCCTCACCGGCTTCATTAACCAACTGTAGGGAATCTGTGGAACAACATGAGTCATTTTAAACAAAAGGACCTCATGTTACATTTATAGATAAGTGTTCATTAGTTCACTGAACTCGCCGAGCATAATTGCATGCTGGAGAAGGAGGCCCGGGTTAGATCTGATAAATATGTCAGCTGTGCTTAGTTGTTAATTAAAGACCGTCTGGTCCATCAACAAGCTTTTGCCTGCATGGCTGCGTCAGACTGCGCACACTCGACTACCACACATCAGAACAGAAGTTTTTTGACACACGCGTGCGCACACACACACACACACACACACACACACACACGCTTTCTAATTGATGACAATGATTTTGTCTTTGTTCGTTTTAAGAGCACTGAGTCAACAGAGTTCATATGGCAATAGAATAATACAGTCTATTGTACTATTGGCAATACTTAAGCACAGAGACACACATATACTTGCTCATTTAGGCGTGCACTTACAGATAAAACTGTGCTTGTGTGGCATGAACAAGGATTTAGATTCACTGTAGCTGATTACGCCACCCGACGACACAACCCAGGGACTCCACCTTGAATTATTCCAGGAATGAAAGGCTCACAAGTTAATTGCATATGAGACAGACAGAGTTATTATTCTATTAACGTTTGATAACTCGAATGAGTGAAGCAACACCTCGGCATGAGGAAAGAAGAACTGTGAGAGAAAAACTTCATTTTAATCTGATTGAGAAGAAGGGTTAGTCTCTAGAACTGCCTTCCCCTCCACATCAATGCAGTCCAGTCTGTGTATATATCAAAGACCTACCTCTTTTCACTTGTCTTTTGATTAGTGTCTCCTTTCTTAAATGTCAGTGCATAAGTGTCCCCTGATTACCTTTTAAATGTTGTCCTTTTGCATTATTTCAACTCCTACACTCATTGTCCTATAGCCCCAATAGTCCCATTGTCTTGGTTGCTTTTTTGCCTCAGGTCTTTCCTTTGTTTATGTCACTTAAGCACTTTATTGTGAAGCACTTTGGTGCGGCTCAGCCATCTGTAAATGTGCTATAGACTTGACTTGACTTGACTATTGAAAGGTTAGATTACTGGTTCCTTCACTGATGGAAGAAATTCCTGCTGAAATATCCAAGCCCCTGAAAAAGAAAGAGCTCATACGATGACACAAAATCACACCCAAATTGGACCCAAGTACACAAATGTAGGTCCCCTTGGGGCCAAAAGATGTTCCCCACCATCTGACAGACTGGGCATTTGCAGAAATAACGTAAATTCAAACGAACATACATAAAATTAAATCACAAACATGCCACAGACAAAAGTAACAGGTGCAAAACCAGGGTGGACAACAGGCACCCTAGGAGTTATCAAAGGGACCAGAACCCCACCCCACCACATCCCCAAAATATCTGTGTGACAGAAATACATTCAGAGGCCCACACGCTAGGATAAGTGTTGACACTGGTTCAAGGCAATCTTTTTACTCAAATCATTTGAGTTGTATAGCTTCCCAGGCTTTACAGCACTCAAATAATTTGATTTAAGAAAACTTCCTGGGTTTTACAGTGTAGCATTACTCACAAGGCACAGTTATCAAGCAGAAAGAGCCCACACTGCAAATGACAATGGACAATAATGGCAGCACAGGACTAGTAAGAAAACCAAAGAAACCACAAGGTCCAGCTGATGCGTCCGGCATACGACCTGCTAAAGGCATGAATAAGGTGTGAGTAAAATTTGATACTACTTAATCCTTCAGTGAATTCAATGAACCCAGATACTGTATTTTTTAGAACATTCAATTTCCAACGTAGGCCTAAAGGTTAAGGCTTAAGGGTTAAACTATAAACTGAAACACCTAATCAAAGATGCCGGGATGGTGAAAGTCTGTAGTTTCCAGTGATTTTAGTACAGTCAAGGAGCATTGTGAGCTAAAACTATGAAACGGAAATGAATGGACCGGGCAACCACACAGCCAGTCGAGCATGTCACGCAGCACTGCATATAAAGAGTGACACACAGCCTAGAAGCTGGATACGGGGGAAAATCAGTATGGGTTTGCTCAAAATATCTAACGCTATTGTGTTTGTTGATAATCAAAATGGAAGAGTTTGGTTCCAAAACACTATATCCACCATTTTAATGAATTTTCATAAATATTTTTTTTACATTTTGTTTTCCAAGTAATTACAGTAGAACTGTATTGGTTTATGTTTATTTTAAGTTTATCTTTACTCAATCAAAACAAAACAACTGCATTTTTATTGATATTACCTGAAATACACAATTAAATAACATGATTTTTTAATGTTTTTAAAAATGGATATATAGCGTTTTGGAATCAAACTCATATTAACTACTAGTCAGACATCTAAAAGCCAAACTGTCCAACACATATTACTGTATACTAGAGATATAGTGTTCAGTCTTACAGTAATTACCGTGAAATGCTCAAGTACACCAAATCCAAAACAATGCCTGAGCAAAGTGACTTGCTACCACTACCTCGACAATTCTCCTGGCCCTGTAAGTCCATCTACAGTAGCCTCGACCTTTGACACAGATGGTGTGGTGTGGTTTGGACTGCACTCTATGCAGAAGGTCAAGAGTTTATCTGCACTCCAAGGCCGAGCGCAGAGAACCAAGTGTGAGTTCAACAGGCTAATTATTTCAGAGAGGAGTCCAGGGCAGCCGCAAGTCTCTTAAGAGGAGCCTTGCCTAGCGTTCGCAGACCCACATTAGCACTTCTAATCCATTGAAATAAGTTGCTCTTCGGAAACGACGGGCACAATTAGCCCTTGGAATTTACGAGGCGATAAAGCCGGAGCGGTGGGCACGATATGACTTCCCTCCGCAGCAAAAGGGCACCGGACACATAAATTACATGAAGCGTGGAGAGTAATTGCATTCCTGCGTTCTTAATTCAGTGCAGTGACAGTGCATTAAAATGAGGACGCCAGGCCGTGTCCACCAAGCCTTTATGGACGCTGCGGTACGGCGGGAAGATGAAGATGGATGTGCTGATGTTCAGGGAAACAAGGGACGTGACGTTAACGCTGCATTCCAGAAAGCCTTCAAAGTCGGAATCATTCTAGACAAACTTGGAGGTTAAGAATTCTGACCTCCTGCTGGGAAAAAGTACAATGGAATTCCACTCGAGGTCATTCGCTCTTCTAAACAGAATATAGTGGTAGCAGAAGTAACTGGAACAGAAGTAGAAATGGAAGCAGAGGTAACATGGGAAGGCAACTATGCATGGTATTGTCATTTTCAAAGGCAGTAAAAGAGTGCTGGAAATCCAATGGTGCCGCACATACTTACAGTATGTACTGTAGTATAGGACAGTTCATTATAATACCATGAAAATAGCTAATAAGGCTGCTGCTATATTAGTGTTTTCAGCTCTATAAATACCACCACATACAAGTATGTTGCAATAGCACATATTTTACTAGTACATGAGAACATGATGATTGATAGGATTGATAAAGGCAACATGGTTAGTTTTGAGAGGTACCAATGTCAGCATCTGCTGCTGTAATTTAGTCAGTATGGTATGGAGGATATGTAAGGAGGACATACATTTTCTGCTAAATTATACGCTTCCAGCAGGGAAGCGTAGATAGGACTTGACAGGTAGATAGGAGATGCATCATTAGGTTAGGAAATCAAAACCTGAGCGATGTTTCAGCAATAGTTTGTGAATATAAGGACTGGACTATATGTGTGTAGGGTATGATATAAAAGATATAACGTGTAAACAGATATAAAAGTTAAAAAAGCGAAACATACACACATGTCAAGAAAACATTATTTCTACATTATAATGATGAAAATAGAAAGGCAGTCATCAATAGTTTCTGTCTTTTTTTTCCAGAGAGTTCTGTATTGTTTTGTCAACGTGTTATCAGGGTCCCGCCAACCCTCCTTTATGGGGCTTGTCAGAGTGATGTATGCTGTTTCATAAGCCCATGCACCAGGGAAAGTTATCCTGTAATATCTTCCACTGATGTACAACCTCCACACACACACACACACACACACACACACACACACACACACACACACACACACACACACACACACACACACACACACACACACACACACACACTGGACTGTGTGAGGCCAGCCTCTGATATGTGGCTGTAATGTTGATCATGTGGCAGAAGGTCAGATGTAAAAAACAGATATTACACTGTGATACCTGGGGAAATTTCTCACTCTATCTCTCTCTCTCTTTCTCTTTCTCTTCCTCTCGATCTCTTTCCTTTTCTTTCTTTCTTTTATTTTATTCAAGGCACAGATGACAGAGGGTATGAATGGTTTTCCCTTAAATGTCAGAGTGAATGAAAAGAGATGTGAGTTTACTAGAGTTTATTTACTGTGTGTGTGTGTGTGTGTGTGTGTGTGTGTGTGTGTGTGTGTGTGTGTGTGTGTGTGTGTGTGTGTGTGTGTGTGTGTGTGTGTGTGTGTGTGTGTGTGTGTGTGTGTGTGTGTGTGTAGCAGTGTTTGTGTGTACTGTGTGTGTGTGTGTGTGTGTGTGTGTGTGTGTGTGATCTTTTTATGTAAGACAGACAGACACACACACGGGTCTGTAGCCTGAAGGCCTGCTGTATATCCGTGAGCAGATTACATACCAGCTCGGGTCAGGCAAGGGCACCCCGACTCCATCCAGCTCATACGTCCTAAAGAGAGAGAGAGAGGGGGGGATGAAGGAAGAGAGAGAGAGGGAATGAATGAGAGAGAGAGCGAAGGAGAGAGAGGATGGAGAAACAGGAAGGGAGGGAGAGAAACAGCTCTACAGTACCTTCACTCCTGCAGATAGCACACATGCCCTGTCCTCACTCAGAGATCACATGGGCCGCCATGTTGAGACTGGAGAGAAGAGGAGCCAGAGTATGTTTTATAGATTAACATTTTAGTGCTGTCTGGAGTGGTGCTGATGCTGATGCTGATGCTGATGCTGATGCTGATGCTGATGCTGACCATGACGTATGAAGATTTTTTTTATGTAATAGGGTGAATCAGCACCGTTCTGAATTTGAAAGGTTTTTGCTCTGTGTGTGTGTGTGTGTGTGTGTGTGTGTGTGTGTGTGTGTGTGTGTGTGTGTGTGTGTGTGTGTGTGTGTGTGTGTGTGTTTGTGTGCGTGTAAGTGTGCGCGTGCGTGTGTGCATGTGTTTTTGGGTATCTGTGTGTGTGTGTGTGTGTGTCTGTGAATGTGTGACTGTGTGTGTGTGTGTGTGTGTGTGTGTGTGTGTGTGTGTGTGTGTGTGTGTGTGTGTGTGTGTCTGTGTCTGTGTCTGTGTGTGTGTGTGTGTGTGTGTGTGTGTTTGTGTTTGTGTGTGTGTAGCTGAACTATTGGAATGGGCACAAAGCATTACGGCTTAATAGACCATTGAACATATCCATTCTAGTTGCATGGTAAGGCAATCGAAGTACTCAGTTCTTTTGTACTCCCGACTAAAATGGATACATTACCAGGAAAAATGTCCTCCATATGAGCTTCATAAACAAACAAAGGTGATGCTATCTCTTCATATAAGAGAATATGATAGCCATGTACCACACTCAGGATTTGAGATAGTGCCTTCAGGGAGAAAGATATGATATTTCACAGCAGAATATGACATCCTGTCTTCCAGACCTTTGATATGATCAGTTTATTCAACAGTATGCTAATACTCTGGTCAGATGTGCTTGCTGATATTATCATGTTTGATTTTATGAATTTTTCATGTCATACTGTAGTTATCTTTATTGCGTTATGAAATATGCAGACACACATAGACACATGCACGTCTTGGAGGGAGAAGAAAAATAAAAGGGCAAGAAAACCTACTGGGCCAATGAGAGTTCATCTTTTGCTTTTTTAATGTGTGGTGTGTAGCATAAGATTATTGCATTTTGAGAAGTTTCAAGGAAAGAAAAAAAATGTGACATCCGATAGACATTTGTGAGTTCTGTTGTCACATTATGCTCAGAAGTTTTGCACCAGATATAACAAATGTGTGTGTGTATGTGTGTGTGTGTGTGTGTGTGTGCGTGCGCGTGTGCGTGTGTGCGTGCGTGTGCGCGTGTGTGTCGGTGGTGTATATATGTATGTGTATTTACAGTGTATAGAGAGATTGAGAAAAGCAGAGCCTTCAGGCCACTTCCAGTGGTGTTTAAATAAGAATCCTTTCAGACGCCTTGTACATAAATGATGCATTTAATATTTCAGAGAGAAATGTATACTTTAAAAGCAGCTTCTCTAATGCCAACCTGTCAGGCTTTCAGTTCTGAAGATTCCCTTAAAGCAGTCACACACACACAGGCACACACACGCCACATAAAGCACACCGACACACAGACAGACAGACACACAGACACACCGCATATAGCACACTCTCACACAGAGACAAACAAGATAGCACAAGATACCCACACACAGAGACACAGACGCATACACACACACAGACAGACAGACAGACACACACACACACAGACAGACACACAGTGCATATATCACACCCACACACAGAGACTGACAAATACACACACACACACACACACACTGGGGATTTTTGAGTCTGGGACGAGTGGTTTTGTGTTGCTCGGTCTCTGTGAAGACCTGTCGAGGGCTCAAGTAACTCAATCAGCGATTGGCTGAAGGGCTTTCCGCTATGAAAGGAGAATCCTTGTTCACATCACCTGCAGCTTGGCACTACAGAGAATAATTTCACGGTGGAAGGGAGAACAGCCTCACAGATAGCCCCTTCTTCCAGGGGTGTGGTGTCGGCTGCAAGCGAGAGTTCCCCCCGGAGGGGTGCCGCCTCTGGGCCAGAGCTGGTGCAGAGCTGGCCCGGGACTCTGCAGATCAGCACCAGATCGGTTCGGTTGCAGAGACAGCTGTCATCTGGGGAGTCTCTCCCACTCTCACTTTCTCTCTCTCTCTCACTTTCTCTTTCTCCCTCACTCACTTTCTGCCTCTCTCACCTTCTCTCTTTGT
>NC_085012.1:19119130-19126630 GCF_963854185.1 Sardina pilchardus
GTTTATGTCTGCAAGCACATATAGTATACATACACACTGCATTGCAGGAAACCTCAGGTTAAATGTTCTCACTGAGATCCCTTTCATCTAAACTTCAGAACATTTCTCTGCTGATGAATAATTCATAAATAGTACAACAAAAGTACTAATTAGAAATAATAATCACTATTTGGTGCGTCATTATTTTTGCTGAAGCCTGTGCTCTGTGTGAGTGTGTTTTGTGTGTGTGTGTGTGTGTGTGGGGGGGGGGGGTGTTGAGATTAACATGTATGCAGAATTAAATGCCATTGTTCTCTGTGTGTGCTGATATCAGACACACAGATACACACACACACACACACACACACACACACACACACACACACACATACACACACACACACACACACCTGCAGAGGAGATATTCATTTTCCTGTCATCTCATTTCCATGTACACGACACATTGGTCATCCAAGATCATTCATCCAAAACAGCAGATTGTGAATGAAGCCCATAAATACAGTATTACTATACATTATCTCTATGTGCGTTCTCTGTGACATTTACCAATGACCTTGATGTTCATGTCTTTAGGTGTTGGATTCTAAAGCCATTACACTCTAAATCATTGTCATAATGATAGTGCTGTCACATTTGCCACAGTCTGTTTCTTGCCCAAAACCAAGATCTGCAGTGGGTCGGGATTTCTTAAAGTATATAAAAAATGTTTTTTTTTTCCTTTCTCTAATAGCAAAATGGGCATGTGTTGTTTTTTTTTTTGCATTGTAGCGTGGTGGGTGAATGAAAGAAACGCCTTGGAGGAGTGAAGCTCTATAAAAAGCCTATTGTACAGCACAAAACAGTCAAACGCCTGATTCACCAAACACACAATGATGCCAACCTTTCAAGCTAGACCGATTGCTACCTGCACAGAAGGGAAACACAAAGCAGGCCGAGAGAATAGGCGAGACTCAGAGAGGCCATTATACCCCTGAATGGCGCACAACAGAGCAAGCTCCACAGACAGAAATGAATCCAATTCAACACAGTTCGACAGAGGCATCCGTCGGTCTCTGTTGTAAACATAAGTGATCTATTTATTGAGAGAATACAAAAAGAAGTCATGGCTGTCTGTGGTGAGGGTGGTGGGGAAACAATGCTGCCAATGGCTGGAAAGACATAACAGCTGGCATCAGTTTTCATGACTTTGTCATTCCTCTTCATGTCATTCACGTTTTCTCCAACTGCTGTTCGAAATAGAACCAAATGGCTTTGAAACTATAAATAAGTATGATTCAATGTGTGTGTGTGTGTGTGTGTGTGTGTGTGAGAGAGAGAGAGAGAGAGAGAGAGAGAGAGAGAGAGAGTGTGTGTAAGAGAGACAGAGGTTTGTTTGCAGTGTCCAAGGAGAACTGCTCCATTATGGCAGTTAACCCTAGTTAGAAGATGAGAAGCTGTCGGTAGGTGAGAGGAGAAAGAGAGAGAAAGAGAGAGAGAGTGAGAGAAAGAGAGAGAGAGAGAGAAACAGAGAGATGTGACAGACAGAGCAGAGGAGGACATCATTAGTTTCCCGGTCCGCATCGGCGGGAGATTTATTCGCACGCCGATAACGTCTCTGACAGCCCAATGACGGTTGCCGGTGGCAGCGGCCGTGGCGTGGATAACTCAGCACACCATATTAATTAGCATGGCTACCCTGTCATCTCATGACAGAGACAACCAGACATGCAATGAAACGGAGAGAGAGAGAGAGAGGGATGAGGATAAGAACTATAGAGAAAAGAGAACATTATGATTGTTCCAGATCGGTGACTCCGTGATTGAATGCCCTTCATGCCATCATGTTTCCACACACATCTCTCTCTCTCTCTCTCTCTCTCTCTCTCTCTCTCTCTCTCTCTCTCTCTGTCTCTCTCTCTCTCTGTCTCTCTTTCCATCCCTGTCTATATCCCTCTCTCTATCTCTCTCTCTTTCTCTCTTCTCGTTTACCATCTCCTTCTCTTTTTTTCCTCCTGTCTTTCACAGCAGCAGTGATGATCATCATTCTTTCATTTGTGGTGCATTAGCGGTTCCTGTCGGTTAGCCCCGCTGACATACCAACAGGGCGGATGCGGCAGGATCGACAGGCCTGCTGTGCCAACCCAGCTCAGGTCAGTCCCACCACCACCCTCGTCTGCCCGCGTCTCAATGGGCACAGTGTGGCGCCTGGCGTGCTGTCATGTGGCATGATGAACGAATACCAATGCTTTTACTGCCATAGTAATAGACTCCCACGGGGGCTGTGCAAGATGGCTGGGCTGTCTCTTCATTCTGAAGTTCTTTATTTGTTTTTTTGGGGGGTTCTTTTCGCAGGAGACCTTGAGGTTCAGCCCCCCCATCCCCCCCATCCCCCGCTCCGAGTACGTCATAAGTGCAAAGTAAATGATAACATGTTAAACACACGTTAAAAACACACACACACACACACACACACACACACACACACACATACATGCTCCCTCACACTACACACGCACACACACACACACATAAGCTCACTTGCCCTTCGAGCCACCCCCCCCCCCCAACCTCATCTCCAAGGGCCGTTGTTAATTACCGGTGACTTATCACCGTGGCGTGGGGAACAGCTGTGTTGTTAGAGGGTGAGTCTGCAGAGACAAATCCCCCATGGAGATGTGTGTGCCTTCCGCTGTGACACGCCCTAGTGTAACTGGGACCCCTGCATGAGTGGAACATGAATCAATGGAGTCGTTTCTCTCCTCTTCCTCTTCCTCCTCCTCCTCTTCCTCCTCCTCCTCTCCAGCTTGATGACCTCTACTTTCTCTTCCTTCCGTTGATTTCCTTTGTTGCCATGGCTGCTGTCTAGGTTCCGAGTGACGGCGACAGCTCTTATCGCTGGGCAACCAGGAGCCTAGGTGACTCCGCTTTCCCGCCCCGTTCACAGCGGTGCTGAAACACACACACTCACACACACACATACAAACACACACACACACACACACACACACACACACACACACAGCTCTGTGATCTAATTACCCAGTGACCCTCACCCTCAAACAACAACCTTCGCACACACACACAGCCTCGTCTTTAATCAAAACCCCCAACCTCCCACCTCGCTCGGTGACAACAGAAAGGCTTGGAGCAGTGTGAGGGAAGGGGAGACTGGGGCGTGCCCTGTTTGAAAAGCAAAGTGACCATATTGCATATGAAGAGGACTTTTTAAGAAGTACTTTATTTAGTAACTTTCAAGCAGTCCTCTCAAGGTGGGCAATACAATTTGCTCCCAAACTAGAAGAAACCTTGTTAATAACTCTGTTGGTGTGCAACAACCCCGTGCAGAAGTTTGACAGCCACACCAGCCTATTCTGACCTGACCACGCCAACAGAGTCTCCTTTCAAGAAGACACTAGTCTGGAACACTAACGTTTCCATCGGTCCACAGAAGAACGGCCAAGTCCGGCAAATCAGTGCCTAGAGGGAATGACGCTGTGGCTGTGGTAAACGGTATTGTGTGAGTGCCTGTAAACATCAAAAAATGCTGTCGAATGTATGTCAATTTATTTACAGCAAAGGTGGGCCAAGCATGTAGGCCTACCTTTGCTGTAAATTATGTCTGAAATGTTACTTCTTTCTTCACCTACAGTAGACTTTGGAAACTGACAATAAGCAGCATCAGCAGTCAGGAAACAAGCATGTGATTAGTGAGTCTCCACACTCTTTGCAAAAAGTGAATGAGTCTAGTTTGACCAGGCTTTGTCTACAGACCAATGCAGATTTAAGATGACACCAAATTTGATCTTACAATGACCTCCTGATCAACTTTGGACTAGCAACAGGACTATCACTGGGACATTGATGAACAGTAGATCATATCAGTAGCCTATATTTTCCTACACTCACTGCTGGAAAAAAAAGCACATACGGCATATTCCTATGGGCTACCAGCATTTTTGTTTTCTTCTTCCTCAGACTAAACATGTACTTTTATCCTTCTTTCCTATCCTTCCTCTCACTCTTCTGGATCTTTTTGTCAACCAGCTCAACTTTTAGCTGCACACCCTTCCGGCTGCTGGCTGTTTCGCTGCCATTTCTCACCCCTGCAGCTAAGTAGGCCTTTTAAAAGCAGATTTGTGGCTGATGTGTTTTAGATTGAAGGGATAAGACTGTGTCCCGCACACATTCCCTTCCCTCCGCCAGCCATGGTAACGGCATATGTCCTGGAGGTGCGTTGATACCTGGGAGTGTTCAGGCATGACGAAGCCATCCCAGATCTGATTGCATCTGTGATTTCATTCATGTGTGGGAATGTCAAACACAGATTAACTGATATCAATCTGATGAGCGGAGTTGAGCAAAACTTTTTTGAGCTATTAAGCGTTGGAGTCTAATAATATTCCCATAGCCAGAGACTATAATGTGATGTGGGTGGACACAGTTCATGTAGATTCGTAAATGGAGATAATACGTCTGTAAGACAGGGCATGACCAGGACAGAGAGAGGAAAACTGTTATTTGTGCTGTTGTTATAAAACAATTAGGCTATTTAAATTATTCAATTGACAATGCTAGTCTAGCTACTTAAGCCGGAAATATGAAGAGTTTGGTTACAAAATGTTATATCTCCACTTATAAAAACATTTAAAAAAAATCAGGCCTTTGAATTGTGTACTTCAGGTAATATCAATAACATTGTTGTTTTTTTGTGCAAAGAAATAGTTTTTCCTGCATACAAACTGTAAACATCATCCAAAACTGCATTGACAAAATGCAGTCATTTTTGTGAAAGGGTGGGAACATCAAGACCGCTCCTCTGAAGTGAACCGCAAGTGCACATTACAGCACGGGGCCGAGGCAGCAATCCATCTGGCAAGTGACCATCTTTCAGAGGTGCGCATCGCAGTCAGCAGAATTACATGTGGGACTGTGCTGAAGCTAACCTTCCAAGTCCCCCTGGCTAGTATGCACACATAACCCTAAATAACATGTTCAAAAAATGTGCTGGAAATGAAAAATCGCTGTTTCTAAAGGCTTAACAAGCCAATTGCGCAGGTGTGTCAACAAGACCATTCCCTCTGAAGTGAACCGCTAGTACGTAAAACAGCACGGGGCCGAGGCAGCAATCTATCTGGCGAGCGACCATCTTTCAGAGGAGCGCATCGCAGTCAGCGGAATTACATGTGGGACTGTGTGTGGAGAAAGGAAGCAATCTATTTCAGTGCTCCAACAGATGTTTTGGCTGCCTTGGCGGTGGTCCTTTGTTGACAGTACATTTAGTTTATTATGTCTACTCTCTACCATGAGTGTATCTGTTTTATGGTGCTGGGCGCTGAAAGCAGTGTTTTGTTTCTGTCAGGGAACTGTCAGATCAATGGGAAAAAATGATGGCTTTTCCATGGTCTGTTATTTCCATTGATAATACTGCTTTGCTGTAATGAATTCATGTCATTTTGCTATATGATATTTATAGCTAAAACACTAAAGTCCTCCTGAAGTATATCCCATATCAAATATGTAAAGGGTGTTTTTTTAGCTGTCAGAAATGAAAAGTTCCCCCTTATTAGCGCAGCGGATGAAAACAGACGTTAGTACAGTATTCTCCTGTCTGAGTTGTGGTGGTGACTTGTTTCATTAGCTGTCAGATGGGTTTACTGAACTGTGCGGGGCAACAGCTCTTTTAAATAAATGCCACCAGCCCCCTGGGAGAGTTTTACCCCCTGCGGAATCACCTGCCAGCCAATGATTTAAATTAGCACTCAGGAAATCATAAACACTGTTTAATAAATACCCACCCACGTGTGTGTGTGTGTGTGCATGATTGAGTGTTTACACATTCCCCAAAGTGACACAGCGATAGTGTGTGTTGATGATGTTGTTACTCTGTGTATGTATGGTGTCTGCGCGCGTGTGTGTGTGTATGTCAGTGTGTGCGTTTGTGTGTGTGTGTGTGTGAGAGGGAGAGAGTGTGAGTGTGTGTGTATGCATGTGTGAATGTGTGTGTGTGTGTGTGTGTGTGTGTGTGTGTGTGTGTGTGTGTGTGTGTGTGTGTGTGTGTGTGAGAGAGAAAAAGAGTGTGCGTGTGTGTGTGTGTGTGTGTGTGTGTGTGTGTGTGTGTGTGTGTGGATGCATGTGTGTGAGTGTGAAGGAGGGGCTGTTATTTGTGTGGAGAGACCCTTAGGCAGCTTTCCCCTTCAGAGACCAGGGGTTTGCCGCAGGGCAATTAGCAGTCGGAATACACCCCCTCTCTCTAACGCTCACACACACACACACACACACACACACACACACAGACACACACACACACATAATAAATATCAACTCTCATGCACTCTCTGTCTTTCTCCCTCTCCCTCTTGCTCATTCCCTCTCTCATTCCCTCCCTCTCTCTCACTGCCTCTCTGTGTCTCTCCCTCTCTCATTCCCTCTCTCTCTCTCATTCCCTGTCTCTGCCTCTCCCTCTCTCATTCCCTCACTCTCTCTCCCTCTCTCACTCTGTTTCTGACTCCTACTCTATGCCTTTCACTCCTCCACTCACTCACTTATGTCCTCTCTCCTCTCTTTCATTCTCTTTTTCTAAGCCTCTGTTTTTATCATTCCCTAATTCCATTTCTCTCTATTCTATCTGTCTCTCTGTCCAACCCCCCCTCTCTCTCTCTCTCTCTCTCTCTCTCTCTCTCTCTCTCTCTCTCTCTCTCTCTCTCTCTCTTCCTCCCTCTCACTGACAGTCTCAGAGGTAATTAAAGGCTCGCCTGTTTATTCTCTGAGTTTCTGTCATGACTGTGGAGCTTCACATTAATCAACACCCACTCCACAGTTCCCACATTTGAGAGGGGTGAGAGAAAAAACCCACCTCGCAACAAGTCACCTGTGAGAAAGGGATGAGAGAGGGCACCACAGAGGGACGGAGAAAGTGAAAGAGAGGAAAGAAACGACAGAAAGGAAAGAGAGGATGAAGAAGGGAAGGGGAGGAGGAAGTGATCTCAGCGTCCCGTGATAGTTCTGAAGGTGACATCTGAGTGTACGTTCTTACAGGTGGAAGAGACCTTGTGTGAATCAGTGTCATACTGTAGGTTGTGTATTGGGCTTCTATTTGTCATGTGCTTCTATGTGTCAGTGTCTAGTGTGTGTGTGTGTGTGTGTGTGTGTGTGTCTGTCTGTCTGTCTGTCTGTCTGTCTGTCTGTGTGTGTGTGTGTGTGTGTGTGTGTGTGTGTGTGTGTGTGTGTGTGTGTGTGTGTGTGTGTGTGTGTGTGTGTGTGTGTATGTGTGTGAATGTGTGTCTGTGTGTGAATTGAGTATGTGTGTGTGTGTGTGTGTGTGCATCTAGAGTGTGTATCGGTGTGTGCGATTACAACCTCCTGTTACTGTAATATCTGATGATAGCGTTGTGCTCATCGGCAGTCGCAGATGAAAGGGGAACAAGTCGGAGCCAAAGCGCTGAGACAGGCGCAGATGGGTGAGACAGCAGCACTCTGATCTCCCCCAGGGACACGTCACTGCCTCCGCCACGTCAAACACAC
>NC_085012.1:19129130-19144130 GCF_963854185.1 Sardina pilchardus
GCGAAGTGAAAAAAGGAAGTGTATGTTAAGTGTGTTGGGCTGCTATTGTGTGTGTGTGTGTGTGTGTGTGTGTGTGTGTGTGTGTGTGTGTGTGTGTGTGTGTGTGTGTGTGACACTTTATTAGAGAGGCATTACATATGGACTATGTGTTAAGGGTTAAGTGCTTAAACATGTAAATATAAGTTCCCTGTGAATACCCACATGACAAATTGTGTCTGATTTTGTAGATAGAACGCTTTGTAGTGTACATATAGTGAACACTTCACTGCACAAAACAGCATGTAGACAGGTGCTCATGTAACAGCAATGAAAAGACTGAAAAACCAAAGACGTAGGTTAGCCCCATGTTTGATTAGCCTAGCACTCCATAAGAATACAGTGAGACATACTGATGTGAAGGCCCCTAACCTGCTAGTCCCTCAGCCTACTGTACCTCTCAGTAGAGAAGCTGGTGAAATAAAGAGGTCATTTAAGTGTAGCATCTCACAGGCCACAGACTGCCACTTCCGAGTAAGGATGTGTGTGTGTGTGTGTGTGTGTGTGTGTGTGTGTGTGTGCTGGGGGGGTGTGGGGGGGGGGGTTATTTGACGCATCCTCCCTGTTCCTGTCGCTGGTCCATCACAGGGCACTCAGAGAGAGAGAGAGAGAGCTGCAGACGAAGCCGCCGTAACCCTCACTTTCAGCGCTTTAAAAATGCAGCGGGGTTTAACGGCGAGGTCACTCGGGAGTGCGGGAGACAGAGCATGCTGATGCGGCTCTTTTCCTCTTTCTTTTTTTTTTGGAAAAAAAAAGACGAGTCTTGTTTAAACGTGAAGGGCACGTGTGTGTGTGTGTGTGTGTGTGTGTGTGTGTGTGTGTGTCCTAGAAAGAGTTCCTGCAGGCAGGAGGCAGGAGGCAGGGTCACAGGGACGGGCACGGAGAGAGAGCCAGTGCCATTCGTCTCCCCACGAGGTGGATCTCAGAACACATGGTGTGGGCCATACATCACTAGACAATCCTGTGTGTGTGTCTTTGTGAGTGTGTGTGTGTGTGTGTGTGTGTGTGTGTGTGTGTGTGTGTGTGTGTGTGTGTGTGTGTGTGTGTGTGTGTGTGTGTGTGTGTGTGTGTGTGAGTGTGTGTGTGTGAGTGAGTGAGTGAGTGAGTGAGTGAGTGAGTGAGTGAGTGAGTGAGTGAGTGTGTGTGTGTGTGTGTGTGTGTGTGTGTGTGTGTGTGTGTGTGTGTGTGTGTGTGTGTGTGTGTGTGTGTGTGTGCGCGCGCACATCTTTGAGAGTGAGTGTGTGTGTGTGTGTGTGTGTGTGTGAGTGTGTGTGTGTGTACCCCAGACATCGTGAACATGTATGTCATCCAAATGTTCATTCTCTGAGCCCCCACATTTATAAACACATAATTCTTAAACCCTTCAGTCACCCACTTAGACACAAATGTATGCATACATCCTCCCACATACACACACACACTCACCCACATGACTGCACACAACAGTGTCACCCACGTTCACATGCAAAGAACACACACACACACACACACACACACACACATACAGACACACACCCCACTCTAGAGCCTCCAGTGTTAGATGGCCTTATATAAATGAGATGATAAAGACAGAGAGGATGTTGGGAAAATGGAGGGAATATAAAATGAAAAGCACAGAGAGACAGAGGGAGAGAGAGAGAGATAGAGAGAGAGAGAGACTGGGCCTGGGCCTGGTTATTATCTGGAGCCTTTGAGTGCACCAGCCCTGTAGCTGAATGCTGGATTTGACCCAGAGGCTAAACAATATAATGAGAGCGATCATCTCCTCTGGCACCATAACATGCTGGACAAGGTCCAGTCCCATTCAGCCCCATTCACCACAAACAGCAACGCTTGGCAATGCCAAAGATACTCTGGGTGAGAGAGAGAGAGAGAGTGTGTGTGTGTGTGTGTGTGTGTGTGTGTGTGTGTGTGTATGCAGACCCAGAACACAAAGGGAATGAGGGAGGGAATATAAACAGAGTGAATAAGGGAGAGAGAGAGAGAGAGAGAGAGAGAGAGAGAGAGAGAGAGAGAGAATGTGTGTGGGAGAGGATCTTATCTGTCTTGTTTTCCTCAGATGGTTCTGTGTGTGTGTGTGTGTGTGTGTGTGTGTGTGTGTATGATAAGTGTCTCTATATTACAGAGCTGAAAAACTCACTTAATGAAAGGCAGAGGACTAAAAAGAATGTGGTCAGTATAAGTCTACTTTATATTTTGATATACTGTACAGCATGTGTGTAGTTTGAGTGTGCAGCCTGTCACACAAGTATCATATTAACAAGACCGTGGCCATGGGTGACCATGAGTGTGAGCCATTAGCGTGTCTTTTAAAGACATGGGCACCTCCATCACAGAACTCACAGGATCAGATAGCTTTCATAGAGCTCAGAGGCCTCTGCTATTGGCAATGTGTTGCTGAACTGGAATGTTTCCTCGACTACGCAGTGCTATTTTATATCACCTTCCGTATTATCTCCTTTAATAACCCACATTACACACACACACACACACACACACACACACACACACACACACACAAGCCATCATTGTCTGGGTGTGTGGAATCAACTAGGGGCGCTAGTGCAGAAAGGCTTGGAGCAGCATTTATATATGAGTACATTACATATTGCAGAAGGGACCGGCCAAATGGACATGGTTTAATATTGGTTAATGGTGTGCTATTTGATGATGTGCAGTCTCACTTTGCCTATAGCAATATCTGCTCATATACTTTCCCTATTCACCCGTGATGTTTCTGACTTGGAATGTGGAGACAGCTTTGGAATAGAGAGATGGGGATGAAAGACAGATAGAGAGACGGAATAAAAAAGGATGATAGAAGAAAGAAAGAAAGAAAGAGAGTGAAACTGTAGAAGACAGAAAGAGAGGGGGAAGGAAAAGGGAAAGGTAGAGAGAGAGAGAGGAGATAAAAGCATTCGTTCTCCCAGGTGAAGCCATGTCTGGGAGAGTTCAGTCCCTTGGGGCCACGGGCTGAGAGATCGGAGCTGACAGGAAGTACTTGAAGGGGACTTCCTGCACTGCTCACCCCAGCAACAACCAGCCTCGTACAAGAGAAGAGAAAGAAAAAAGACAGACTGAATGAAAGAAAAGGTAGAGAGAGGGAGAGAGAGAAGCAAGACAGACATATACAGTAGAGAGCCTGCTGAAGGGGCCATAATTTTCAGTGAAATGTGTATGACCATATTATATAAATTAACTACACATCTATGACAGTTGGTGAATGAATAAATGGTATAAATGGAAGTTGTTGTCATTTGTGTGTGTGTGTGTGTGTGTGTGTGTGTGTGTGTGTGTGTGTGTGTTTTGTGTGTGTGTGTGAGAGAGAGAGAGAGTGAGAGAGAGAGAGAGAGAGAGAGAGAGAGAGAGAGAGAGAGAGAGAGTGTGTGTGTGTGTGTGTGTGTGTGTGTGTGTGTGGTGAGTCAACTCAGATTCAACACGTGCTGTACATCCATGGACATGTACATGCTAGAGCATTCTATTGTATACAAGCAGTACATAATCAAAAGGTGTGTTTTAAAGAAGCAAATATGGTTTAAGCATCTACTAAATATAAACTTAGACATACTAATGGGTAACACTAAACATACATATTTTATCTCTGCATATCTATATGTATGCATGCATGTATGTATGTATGTATGTATGTCTGGTTAAATATTAAGCATTTACGTAATACACATCAACACTAATGCAACCCAGTTATGGATGCACAGACACATACACATGAAAGGTGTTGCAGGAGCAGGGGATAGAGGGAAATTGAGAAGTGTCATTTATTTTACACGAATGACTGAGCATCATACTCCATGTTTCATAACCATATTCTGTAGTAAAGTATTATTTGGCAAAATGCTATTGTGCTATGATGTGGCAACAGCTATTGTGTATTCATTTTGCCGGAATATTTCATATCTGAGGGTGCTGGAGGGAGATATATGTGCGGAATATTGCAGTCTTGATGTTCTCATTCAACAGAAGACTCTTTTTTTTCTCCACTTAGGCGAAGAAACTGACATTCTAATAAGTTTTGGTTAGTTAAACTGGGCATTTACAGAAAGAGGCAACTTTATCTTTTGTCACCATGTGTCCCTGGTCTAATGCGCTAATGTCATGGGTTGTGACACTGGGGTTTGTTAGAGACAACCCCCCCAACGCCCCCCCAACCCACCCCCGCCCCAGACCCAATCTAGGCCCCGGCCAAGCTTTTTACGCTGTCACTGCTCAAGAGAGCAAAGCCTGTAAAAGACTATGACCGCCACGAGAGAAGGAGCAGCACTGTCTGCCTCAGAGTTATTTCAGCCTTTGAATTTCAAGTATGAATTTGGGTCCAGATGTGAGCAAGAGACTTAAGATAAAAACTCAAGAGAGAGACATTCATTCAATACTGCTCTAGATGAAATAGTGTGTGCTGGAGAATGAACTGTGACAGTGTGTGTGTGTGTGTGTGTGTGTGTGTGTGTGTGTGTGTGTGTGTGTGTGTGTGTGTGTGTGTGTGTGTGTGTGTGTGTGTGTGTGTGTGTAAGACAGAAAGGGGCAGGGAGAGAGAGAGAGCACTGAAGGAAAAGCGAAATGAAGAAGAGCTAACACAGAAACACAAAAGGCAACTTTAATGTGTGAGTGAGCAGGGAGATATGTGACCTGTGGTCGCTGCTGTTGCCATGGCGCTATGTGAAACCCCAGACTTCACTGTCACAGCTAGGAGAGACATTCTCCATGTCTTACCCACTCTCTCTCTCTCTCTCTCTCTCTCTCTCTCTCTCTCACACACACACACACACACACATGTGTAGATCTATATGTGTGCACGTATATGTATGTCTGATTAAATACTAAATGTGATACACATTTACACAAATATAACCCAGTCAGAGGCACACACTCATGTACACTTAGATTGATGCACATGGGCACTCTCTCTCTCTCTCTCTCTCTCTCTCTCTCTCTCTCTCTCATACACATACACACAGGCCCATTCCCACTCCCCTCCCTTGGCACTTTTGGAGACGAGCTTTGACTAATTCATCTCCTGAGCGTCTGAAAGAGGCTGAAGGTGTGTGTGGATCTGAGTTTGGGACTTATGTAACGCCATGTTACGCAAGGACCAGCTCCATGCGTGTGTGTGTGTGTGTGTGTGTGTGTGTGTGTGTGTGTGTTTGTGTGTCTGAAGGAAAGAGGGAAAGAGTTGAATGCTCATATGCGTATGCATATGTTCATCAGCCTCTTTGAATTTGGATCAGGAGCCCCTCTTCTTATACTGTGTATATATATATATATATATATATATAATATATGTATAAAGCATAACAGCATTAATCATTTTAAGCAAAAGCTGCATTGATAAGCACCCCTGCTCCTCCATTTAAACACATTACATTCATCAACAGCAATAGCTCTTATGTAATGTGCTGAGCATGCTTCCACACGTGCACTTATTGATAATAGGCTATTTCACATTACTCTCTGCCCTCAGCAAAGAGCCTTGTGAAGACCATGGCTAATAGCTCAGCTAGCCCTGGGCTTATGAGGTTTTCACACTTACGATGTTGAATGTGAGGTATCCTTTAAACTTTAGCCTGTGGCTGGCTATAACCCTTCGCTGAAAAGCACTAGTGTGGATGGAGACCTCGAATGGAAGCAATTTCGCGTTTCTGTGGCTAAGGGTGTCTGTAAACACTGCTTAATAATCCTTCACAAAAGTTAGAATTGGTATTGTAATTAATATTAGCCACTGTTAAATTAAATATTATGTGTTCATATTTCAATAAAGTTCCAAAGCCTTCTGTTGTTGGAAATGGCTGTTAACCGTTTTTTTGACCACTTATTTGGTGTATCACGTGAATTCTGGACACACATCAGCCCATATTTACTAAATTAACTAAATTAACATTTAGATTAGACAAAAAAAGACAACCATTAGCTGGGTTAGCAATCAGGCAGGTTACATCTCACACATAAAGTCACTGAAGTGCTCCGTTCATGGAATGTATACGGCAACAATTAGCTTATTCTACATTGACCAGAGGTGGAAAGTCCAGCTTCAGAAAGTAAAAGTCCTACCACATATCTGTGCCAACCACTCACTCAAACCAGCTGATTCTAATTAGCACAACTACTCATCCAGGTACAGCAGCTAAGCCACTGTAGCTGAGATTACCTGTGTTAAGTGCAAAGGTACAACCGAAACATGATTGGACTTTTTTTACAGTCGCCAAACGGAATGCTTCTGTTGTGTTCCTGGTGTAGCTCGCCTGTAGGCCTTTAAAACAGGATTAACACTTACATGAGTGACAAATGAGGTGATAGAGGGGTTAGCAAAGTGGCTTAGAGATCCAAGTGCGCTAAAACCATCTGTGAAGTCAGTAAGCTGATACCAATTCCATGTCTTTGTTGATTCTTCCAAGGGTACAAGATGTTAGGAAGTAAGTGTCATTCAGGAGATTTGGTTTGAATGTCAGAGGTTTGCATTGTTAAGATCATATAACCTTTCAACTTTGACCTTTGCCTCCTAACAGCTTCAACCTTAGTCTTCTTCAAAAAGCCGTTCAGCAAAGTTGGATGTCAGATGGCAAATGTTCCAAGGCTATAAAGGCCAGACTTGCCATTATTTCCTGGATGTCACGTTGCCGGGAGCATGTTGCCACGGTGATTCTCTGGAAGTAGGGTTCTGACGGTGGGGAGAAAGGTTCACAAACCTGAAATTGAATTTGCATCGCAATCAGTTTTCCATTTTCAGAGCCCTGACAGATAACAAATTGTGTTTCAGGAAATGACAGAGTGATAATCTAGCCAATCAGAAGTCCCTGGAACCCCAACCTCCTCAGTTCAATTTTCCCCCTGGGATGTGCTGAGATGACTTCCTCTGTGGGCTGCATGGACAGCTGGACAAAAGAGGACAAATACAATACATATGTAATGCAATCTGACAAACTGTGAAGCGTTTATAACACCTTTACTACACAGTTATAACATATGTAATACACAGTTACACAAGCTACAGAAATTAGTGAGCTTTTTCTTAGCTGAAATAATTTGTTTTCTACTAACCCCTCAGTTTCCATTTCACAAAATTGCTATTATGTTCTTCTACAAAAGTACAGTTTTTAAACAGCACTTTAACCAAAACTGTTTCATTTGTCCATCCGTTCTGCTCCTGTTTACTTTCAGAGCAGCCCATCCTAGTAGCTTGTGAAAATCGTTTGACTGCTGTGATTGCTGCGGTCCAATCTGAATTTCAGGGTGGATAGCAGTTGGCGTTTGGAATATTTGTGTCAGAGGTATGGCACGACTGAAACACGTTGAGGAGGGGTGCCACTGCTGCTTTTGAAACAACACCCTACGCCTACACCTGTTGGAGGCATCACGTGAGGTGCCATCTGTGATCATGTCTGACAACTGAAGCTTAGTCATAGCCGTGAATTGTATAACAATGTGACAGCATTTACAGTGCACCACAGGAAGGATATCTGTGTGTGTGTGTGTGTGTGTGTGTGTGTGTGTGTGTGAGTGTGTGTGTGTGTGTGTGTGTGTGTGTGTGTGTGTGTGTGTGTGTGTGTGTGTGTGTGTGTGTGTGTGTGTGTGTGTGTGTGTGTGTGTGTGTGAGTGCGTAAGAGCTGTTGTGTGTGTGCATATGTTTTGTTTGTGAAATGAGTCGTGCACGGACAGAACTCGTGTGATATCACACCAAACACCAAGCTGATCAACATTTAATGCCCAGGAGCAGGAAGTGATGTCGTAGATCATTAGTGCTTGATAGATTGGGAAATTAGACTTTACAGTAATAAGGTCTGTCCATCCCAACGAACACTGCAGTGTAATGCCAGTTATAGATTTGTGTATGGTTGTGTATGTGTGTGAGAGAGAGAGAGAGGAGAGAGAGAGAGAGAGAGAGAGAGAGAGAGAGAGAGAGAGAGAGAGAGAGAGTGAGATTTTGGCGTGGTGTGTGGGTGTGACAAAATATATCTGACATTACTGTAAAAGGAACCACTGCAATTAGTTTTAGCTTGATATTGTTTACATGACAGAGACAGGTAGATTTTATGCATGTTTACGTCCGATGTCTATGTAAATGAAGAAGCGCTGTCAATGAGGAGCCATCAGAAAGACAGGCATGAGACAAACACATCAAGCAAATGTGCATGGGAGTAGGAGTACAGTATGTGTCTAAATGGGCTAATTATTTCTGAACAATGTGTTTTCTATGTCTGATTAATTACACAGAAAAAAAATGGTCTGCCATGGAGTGTGTCTATCTATTTAACACAGTCGCAATCTCTCTGGTCTATTGTGCTTGCCAGTGCTGATCGACACTAAGAACAATATGACACATGATTCCCCATTGGAGAGTGATTGGCATAACTGGTCCTCTTCTGTATGCGCAGATACACCCCTGCCAACAGCGCTGATGAATCATGGGATGAGGAGATTTCAATGGGGGTGGAACAAAATAAAAATCCTTGTCAGCATTGACAATGCCATGGAGGACTTAGTCACCACTGTTGAAAAGCTCCCTTTTGCAATGCAGATTTGACATGCTCGGACACAAAACCGATGATTGAGACATCAAGCACTCTTGGCAGATTTTGTATGTGGAAGATGTGCCTGTGCACGTTTAGAATCTAATGTGATCAGTGGAGTCTCTGTTTTTGCTAGAAAGTTTGCGCGGAGAGAATAAATAACAGTGGGCAATCCAAATTGTGTGTGACTGTGTGTATGTGTGTGTGTGTGTGTGTGTGTGTGTTTGAATTGTGTCCTCCTTTCACACATTCAAATGAGATGGCATTGTAATAAACTGATTTAAAATAGTCTCTGTTTGCACATCAGTAATTAAAAGGTCAGGAGCTCAAATTGAGATAACTAGATCATACACTATTAAATCATATCGAGTATAATAACTGTTTTAATGATTTAGGAGCTTAAACTAATTTGACTGATTTGACAAGAGCACAGTGTGGAGACTCAGAAGCAGCTACTGTTCAGTAACACACACCTTCCCATTGGCTTTAGCATTAAGTTCCCATTAACACTGTTCTTCCACAATGCCCATCTCGTCACTCTCCAACTGCACAGGACTACAGCTCCAACTGGAGCTAATGCATACCGTAGCTGTGCAATTATCAGGAAAAATAACTGACGTTCTAAACACCACATCAAAATAGGAAATGAAACTAGGCAGTGGTATTGGTTCACATGAACACTTTTCTTCAACAACGACCGGCTCTCTCCTCTCTTTCACAGTTCCAGGAGTGAAAAGTTAGAGCAGAACACTCCGACCTATTTCCGCCACTGATTAGAGAAGAGAGCTATCTTTTTTGGCAGCGTTAGATCCATATAAAGCACAGTGTCGCGCTTTTAGGGATTTGAGGTCATTAAATGAAACAATTTCCTCCAAAAGTTGGACATTTCCTGGCACCAGCAGTTGTCCCCTGTCAGATAAAAGAGAGTGCGAACGATAATTGCTTTTTAGCGCGCCAGATTAAGTGCCTTCGTCGACCATTAAAGATGTGAGGCCGGAGCCTTCGAAGATTACAGGGTCATCCCTCAACACCGAAGTCCCACTCGCTCGCTCGCTCGCCTGGCTGAGAGACTGCATTCAGATCAGGCCGGAACCAGTTCTCCACTTAGAACCGCGACCTCCCCTTCAAGGAGAGCCCGTTAGTTTGTGTCACGATTCTTCTCTTTTTTTTCCAGGTGGTATCTATGTGCATTTGTGCATTTTTTGAGCGTTTGTGTTTGAGTGTGTGCGTGGGTGTGTGTGTGTGTGTGTGTGTGTGTGTGTGTGTGTGTGTGTGGGAGAGAGAGAGAGAGAGAGAGAGAGAGAGAGGGAGTAAGAATGGAATAAAGAAAGAGAGAGGTCAGGAGGGGTGTGTTCAAGTGTGTGCTGCAGTACTTCATCTTGCAGATGCATGAGTGTGCAGACTATGAAGGCCACCACATACAGTAAAATGGAGACCACAGCTGAGCAACACACACACACACACACACACACATTTAGATATGCACTTCATGAAACACACACACATTGGCCCTCATTTATGAAACCAGGCGTACAACAGGCGTACGCTTGTTTATGCGGAAAGTATGGCATTTATCAATGTGAATGTGATCGGTGCTATACGCTCAAATCTCACGGCTAGTCTGAACTCGCGTACGCAAGTTTTTCAGGCGGCATAGCACCGTGCAGCAGTAAATCGGCGGTGGATTAGAAAGTTGAAGAGTTGAGTTCATGGTCGAAGAGTTGAGTTCATGGTCGAGGACGAAAATTCAGCTGGTCGTCACTGTGGCTCGAGATCACAAATGATCTCTTTTGGACGTATAATGCACCTTCATGTCGTAAATTCTAGAGGCGAGGCCATTAAAACGAGCATATAAAGGGGTGTGATATTTAAATCACGCTAGTTTCCAGCCACCACATTTATCAACACACGCTTATTCTTACGCTGGAATTGGAGTGATACGAAAGTTTGATGAATCACACGTGAGCCTCGTCTTTAGACGATTTCTGCGCTCAGTTCTACGCTGGTTTCTACGCTTGGTTGATAAATGAGGGCCAATATGTGTATGTGTACATGTACACAAATGCCTTTTACATAACACACAGCAAAATATTTGGCCATATGTGTCCACTGTACACGTATAGAAACACATACTCTCTCTCACACACACACACACAAACACACACACACACAGAGCAAGGGTAGTGCCATCATACTGAGCTGCAGTAAACAATAGATAGTATCTTGAAAAGGATCTTTATCTGCTTCTCTCTCTGATTCCCATAGGTTTGTGGTAAAGGCATTTATATACCACACAGAGGCATGTGTGTTGCCCAAGCACACACACGCACACACACACAACCACACAGAGGCATGTGTGTGTTGCACAAGCACACGCACACTCACACACACACACACACACACAAACGCACACACACTCAAACACATTCATATTTACACACAAACACACACACGCACGTAAGTAAGTAAGATAGATGCACATGCATGCATGTTTTGCTATTCAAACCTTCACACACACCTTCCTCATGTCTCCCATGGACACACACAGCATTAAAGTTCAAATCCTGCAGCTGGAGTTGTGTCTGGCTCAGTCCATTAGCTTCTCACTTTGATATGACATGCTCTCTTAGAAAAGATGTTTCTATTGCATGCTTCATATATGGTACCCCTAAATGGTTCTTTAAACCATTTGGAAGGGTCCGTCACAGGAACTCTGGAAGGAACCCAGAACAGCATTGTGTTGTCATTTCTAGGCTAATGTTTGGATGACATGAATGTTTGGAAGTTAAACAACTCATAACACCTTTAAATGTGCCGGACGAGCTTAAGTCCAATCAATTGCCTAATAGATTGAATTCTGATTTGAACGACTTTTCTGAAGACCTCCAACTGTAATCCCCATGAAAGTGGAGTGTAAGAAAGTTGAAAGTCTGGGAAATATTATGAGATAGCATACTAGCGATAGCATACTAATAACAGGTAATACATCTCATATGGAGTTCTTATACAATATTTTGCACAGCTTTAGACTCCAGTCCAGATGGGCTGGCAGACTCCTAATAAGGTGTTTCTCTACTGTGTTTCTGGTGAGTTAATTAAAGGTATAATTTCATGAAGGGCTACTAATGAAGATGAATGTAGGCCTAAAGGACAAAACAGAACAGATAGAACATTCATTCTGTGGAGTACATCTTGAAACACTGGTCAAAGGATTCAGTAGCTAAACCCAGTATGTAAAGTAGTCAAGTAGGATCTAAAGTGAGTACATCTGAGACAGTTGTGGCGGAAAAATTAGGCAGGAGGAAGGAGGGTATTATACCTGAATCGAGTGGGTGGCAGATACAGTACAAACATTAGCCCTCATGACACATAAAGACACAAAAACTAGCTCTCATGACACAATGGCGCACTAACAAACACAAACACTAGCCGTCATGCCACAATAGGGCAGATAGACACAACTAGCTCTCATGCCATATAAAGACACAAAACCTAGCTCTCATTACACATAAAGACAAAAAATAGCTTTCATGACACATAAAGACACAAAAACTAGCTCTCATGACACAATGCCGCACTAGCAGACGCAACACTAGCCCTCATGCCTCAATGCATTGTGCAGCCTCATCATTTCAAACCCAGCAGCAAGAAAAAAAACATTGCTGAATCCCAGAATTGAATGGATGTTGATACAGACAAGAATAACAGGAAACATGTTTGCACACTGCTTCCAGCACAAGGCCCATCGATTGGTCCTTGAATTGTTGAACAGATGAGCACGCTCGCTCTTGAAATGCCTTGCATGTGCAGAGGTCACAGTGCAGACATGAGTCAGGCAGGAACTGTGTGTGCCTGAAGGATGAATATACGTCACACACCAGGGCAAGACAGGAGTAGTCGGGAGACGGGGTATGTTAGGAGGAAAGGCCTGTTCCTTTCCTCTCACCAATTCCAAGGCCTCTCCACACTGGTAACAATACAGCAAAAACAGACATGCTTTGGTTAGTCTGTTCACAGACTACCTAGAGATGCTCAGATTGTGCTCAGATCTGTGGACACATTGTTAACTACAATTTATGGTTATGGTTAAGGTGATGGGCTAATAATCAGCTAATAAGAATCCGTTGACATCACATGAATCAACATTTGAAACATTTCTTATTGTAGGTCAGGACGGACACATATAATAATTGCAGACAGTTGTCATTACTGATGTGGATGGGCCAAAGCAAATGGCAGAGAATGAGCTATCCACTGGCAGTTAACATAAAGTAGGCAGAAACCATCACTCTCTTCCTCAGTTTGCAGTGGACTGCCTAAGTTAGCATCGAGTGATTTTGCTGCTTCAGTTGTCTAGAATTTAGCTTTAGCTGGAGTGGCTAAATATGAATTTCAAGGACTGCATAAATGACAGGTGACAACTTTAGTAACTACAATATTAAGATGGGAAACAACTTTCAGACAGCAACACAGCAGCTATATCAAATAGCAGATATTTAGCAGCTACTGTAGCCTATATAAAACGACAGAGCTGAAGGGTGCTGTTGAGTATCTGTTTACATGTGGAGTGGACACAGCTGCTGACAACAACAGCTTTCTCATTTGAAAAAGAAAGTGCTGTAAAGAGGTCTGGAGTGATGCATGCTGGGATAGAGGAAGGTAGAGATGGAGGGAGGGAGCGAGGGAGTGTTGCCTGATAAAGGAGAAAATCCCTTGCTCCACTAGGCTGCGTGTATCAGAGGAAAAACATGGCGTGCCGGGCAAATAAAGATGATTGTTCTCGATAAGACTGTAATTGAAAAGGGAGTTGATAAGCAAAGGTAATATGCTTCACGGGCCTCTAAATCCAGAGCAGGGGAACACACTTAAACTCTGTAAACACAAGCAACACACAGACACTCACACACACACACACACACACACACACACACACACACACACACACACTTAAGCAACATATAAATCCACATACACAACTAAATCACTCTGGCACATGCACACAGAAGGCAATCATTTTAGAAGACATACACCAGATGATGATGATGGTGATGGTGAAATGATGATGATCTTGATTTGAAATGAAATGGTCTAACCTCGCTAATGCAAATTTAATTTCATACCCACACAGGTTAAACCCTTCTGATAACAGCATTAGCTTCAGTCTATCTTCTTTCATTAAGATAAGAACAAATAATAGAACTAAAACAACTTTATATAAATAATAGGCAAAGTAAAATGAGCTTTCAAAGTGAGTATAATTGCTGCAGATGCATGCATCACTGTACCCTGGCCAAGGTGTACGTTCCCTTGACAACCGCATTTCCATCTCTTTTATCTGACCTCCCTCTTGGAGTGATGGATGATGATCTGCTGGCATGAACATGACTATCCACCTTACTCCTTAAACCGTAAATCTGTCTGGTTTTCATCTTCCGTTCATTCTGTATACAGCTTTGTGCATTCTCAGTACGCTAACTAGAGTATGCTTCAACATAGATTTCGAAATGTTGACAATTCTGCCCTCAGCATGGATATACTACGTAATATATAACCAATATAAAATATAAAAGTTTACTCGGGGATAGCAAGACATGAGAGCAAAGGCAAAACTATATGAACACCTACACACACATTCCAAAAGGTGGACCCACACACACACAGATACACAGTGAGAGAGAGAGAGAGTGAGAGAGAGAGAGACGGAGGCAGAGAGGGAGATAGAGAGACACATACACACACACATACACAAACACACACATGGACAGGATGACATCCTTGTGGCGACAGGAAAATAATTAGTTGCGGGGAACTGAGCATTTCCCCTGAAGTCCAGAGAGAGGCTGGTCCAGAGAGAGGCAGAGTCGATGGTTCCAGGGTGAACAGTTTTACTCTCATCCCTCACAGGAAGTCATTTTTCTTCCTGTCAACGACATGTATGCCTGGTGATCTAACTACCCACATAACAGTGTATAGACATAAACACACACACACACACACACACACACACACACACACACACACACACACACACACACACACACACACACACACATACATACAAACACTAGTACTCTCTCTCCCTTTCTCACACAGAGACAGACATAAAGTCACACCTATAAACTCTCTCTCTCTCTCTCTCTCTCTCTGGCCTACATATACTTAAAATTACCACCAAATTACAACCTGTTTCTGATGCTTTTGCACCTTAAAACAATGTATGTACAAAACAGGTTGCATGTGGATCAAATCGCAATTTGTATGGCATTGGAGCAGAATGGCTATCGCTTTTCTTACTGACGCATACGCATTTATGGGAGAAAAGTGGGCGTATTGAGCAAACACATGGGAAGAGAAGTTATGATTAGGTATTTCTCCATATGGAAACAGCTGTCTGTTTTGTGTTGAAAATTCCATGTAATGTGGTAAAGCACAGCGCTCCCTTTCTGTG
>NC_085012.1:19149130-19151630 GCF_963854185.1 Sardina pilchardus
TGCCTCTCTGCCAATACTAATGCACACCTGGAATGCCTGCTGTTGCACTAGCTTTGTCGTTCCGCACCGGACGCAACCCTTTTCATCAGGTAGCAACAAATTGACTATCCACTTAGCGCTATAGATGGGGGTCCCTGCACGGCTTGCTGATTTATGGACCAGGGCCAACGGCAAAGACTGCTACAATATTCAGCTTGTTATTGATCTCACATTCTTATAGTGTTCCGTATATACTATTCAGGGATTAAAATTCCTTCATTCTCCTGAGTCTGTCCGTAGAACAATACGTTTATTTTACAGTCCTTTAGATGACTGACTTCAACATAAGAATCATCCACTTCTCCCGTATTGGACATTCTCTCTCTCTCTCTCTCCCTCTCTCTCTTTCTCTCTCTCTCTCTCCTTCAGCTAATCCTGTGGAGGTTTTCGGGGATATGGTGGGCGGTAGAATGAAAACTGAATGTGCGTTTCATAAGCCATTATGGCTTCTTTGCAGCATGGGAGGGCTGCAGTGTCGGGGTGGGGAGGATGTGCAAGCAGCTTTCAAAATATGAATTAGCGGTCAGGATTATGAGGAGTATGTTTTAGTTTGAGGCTGTAAAACTTGTGCATGCTGTGTATTATAGAAATGTATTGTGTATTATAGAAATGAGTCCATGCAACGAACAACAACAAATAAATAAATTAGATAACCATGTGACATTATGTATGTCTGTTTAGGGTGTTTTTGCGGGATCAATACTCTGTATAATAAACTTTAAAACAGTTTCACATGGAAAAAACGTATATGTCCACTAGCGACAAATGGAGACGTGCGGTTGCTTACATGTCCGTTGCCAACATTAATAGGCAAAACCTCAGCAAAAAAGAGAGAGCAAACATGAACGATTGGAAGGACAGAGCACGGAAGTCTTTGAGGGATGCTGGGAAACCACATGTGAACCAGAGAGGAGGGCTAAAACCAGGAAAATGTCCACTGAATAAGATGAGGAAGAGCCATATATGTACAAAGTATCTACTATACCTAACGTTAGCGGTTACAGTCTATCTTCAAGTAAAATAAAAATATATAATACAATGTCCACAGCCCAAAAAAATACAATACAATTAAAAATATGGACTTATATGGTCCTTTGTCTCAAGGCCTCAAATGGGCTTCTGATTTTAATAAAGGAGTGTTAAGCCTATCTCTCTCCCTCTCTATCTCTCTCTCCATCACGTTCTCCATCTGTGACGTACACTCTTTGTCCCTCGGCACACTCACCCTCCTGTTCATGGACAAACACGCCTCCTCTCTTCTGGTCTCCCACTGCGGCTGGCGTCAGTCCATCACAACGGCACACATCGTCCATTAAGTCCCTTTTCACCACTGGACTGGTGATGACGGCCTGCCCCACACAGCGTGCTGAAAGGTAAAGTTGGAGAAGCTGATTACTTATTAAAGAGCCATGCAGAGAGAGGGAGATAGAGAGGGAGAGGGAGAGAGAGAGAGAGAGAGAGAGAGAGAGAGAGAGAGAGAGAGAGAGAGAGAGAGAGAGAGCACAGGCCCCAGAGGCTGCTCAAGTGTGAACAACATGCTCAGTCTAATTACCGATGACCCTTCATCTCAGCGTTATTACAGACTCCTCTCTCTCTCTCTCTCTCTCCTTCTCTGTCTCTCCATCTTTACCTCTCTCTCTCTTTCTCTCACTCATCTTCCTATATCTCGTGATCTCCACCTCTATTTTGAAATCTCTCTCTCTCGCTCTCTCCTTCTCTGTCTCTCCATCTTTACCTCTCTCTCTCTCTTTCTATCACTCATTTCCTTATCTCTCGTGATCTCCACCTCTATTTTTAAATCTCTCTCTCTCGCTCTCTCTCACACATCAGATCAATGGTTCTTTATTGGCATGAATGAGTAAAGTCATTGTTTCCAAAGCTATGTATTAAGTATCCCCTTTGGTCTGACTTTGATTTCAAGAGAAAGGGAACAGGGAAAAATGATCAAATAAAAAAGGGAAGTGATAGCTACAGCAATAGTGTAGACTGTAGAATACTGTAGAGGGAAAAAAAAGTTTTGCAGTAATACACTTTTTGAAGATCCCAAAACGATTGCTAGGATGAAGTATAGAACAGCAGGTCATTCCACCTACAAGGGATTACAGAGGAGAAGAGTCTTGACTGTGACCTCTTGGTGTTGATGGAAGTCCAATACAGCATGTGCTCAGAGGACTGCAGTGGACGAGAGGGAATGTAAAGCTACTGTAGATCATAGAGGATAGCCAGGTGCAGAGCCAATAACCCCCCCCCCCCCCCCGCCCCCCTCTCCCTCCCGTACTGTATTGTCTCCCCTCAGAGTCTTCTGTGATGTGCTATTTTCTCTCTCACACACATTTCCCTCAGACTCTCTGCACTATTATCTTCTTGGCCTTTTCCACCTGCTTCATTTTCTTTCTCCGCTCCATCTCTCCTCTCTCCCTCTCTCCCTCTCTCTCTCTCTCTCTGGCTCTCGTCATCTTCC
>NC_085012.1:19156630-19159130 GCF_963854185.1 Sardina pilchardus
CATGTTTTCTAAATGTCTCTTCACTTCTCTGAGGAGGGAGCAGTTCATGTTCTTGACCCCCTCGTCGGCATGGTTTTCCCTAATGAGAACGCGTTTCAGTACGGTGACAATGGGAATGACATCTGATGTAGACGCAGCTGCGGAGCTCACCTCCTCCGTCACTTCTTCAAACGGCGTCAGTGCTGCGAGGGTCTTCTTGAGTATTCCCCGCTGGTTTGCTGTTAACGTTGCTGGCTAAATACCCACAGAGGGCCCTTTATTTACTGTGAAATTAGGCTCTCTAGCGTGTAGAAGGTGCTGTTCCATCTTGTTCGAATGTCTCGTTGAAGATGCTTGGGGGGCATATTGAGTTCAGCTTGAATATCCTCCAAGCATGAATATGCATGAAGTGAATGCTTGAAGTGACCGACAATATTTCTGCTGATTTTCAGTGTATCATTTACACTGCACTGTGCTCGAAATCCCTCATTCACGAGTAGTTGAACGATATGTGCGAAGCACTCTAAACTGGCAGCTCCCAGGCAATCCATTGCCTTTGCAACATTTCTGGCATTATAACAAATACATGAACTCTGCTCTTATCAATTTTGCATGTATTTAGTATTTTGTTCCGTTGCAGTCCCCTGTGTGTGAACCACAAAATTGCCTGGCCTGTAGCACTGCTTTTTGCTATGTAAAACTTTCAACATCAACCCACTGGGCTGTTAAACTCTGCAATGACACGGGGCAGACGTCTGAGCTCCAAATGTCTGTGGTGAAACTGATGTGAACAAAATGTTCAGTGCACCTGGAGATAAATTCACTCACCTGGGAGTACTTCTTTGGTATGACCTTGTCGGAGATGGGATGGCAGTTTGGCTATTTGTAACAGGGTTCTAGGAGTGGCGTTAAACTTTTAAACCCCACGTTGTCCACAAAAGATACAGGCTGGTCAAGCACTGTGAATTCCATAACCCTCTCCCTTATTGCTTTTGCTCAGCTGCTCTCTGGAGAGAGCTGTTCACGCCATTGAAATAACCGAAGCAAAGTTTGCTGCAGCACACTGTTCTTAAGCCTACCTTACACTGACAAGATTTGGGACAGATTCTTGAAAGATTGTAGTCTTTTAACTAATGCCCCTCATTCAAGCTTTACTCAAAAGACTACAGTCTTTCAAGAATCTTTCCCAAATCTTGTCAGTGTAAGGTACTGTAGGCTTTAGCACCTACTGCCTGAAACTCGTCATACTCCTTAGCATGGTTTTTCTGCTGGTGTTTCATTAAGTTGGTTGTGTTGAAGCTGCCAACACTGGTGCCACCCCTTATATAAATTGCACTTGTCCGTCTTGCTTTTCTCCTCTTTAAGCTTCGTAGGGAGGCTTTTTGCACACCTCTTTTGTCAAACAGGTGTGCAGGATATGACCAAGGCTCGCAGATCAGGAGATACTAGGGTACGGAAATACTCGTGGATTACTGCAGCCTTATGCGATGCAAAAAAAAAAGTGTTTTACAAAGTTTTGAAATTCATTTATATCTTATGCGTGTAATGCCAACCATAGTTGGAATGAATTCTGTAAATGTACTCAGTACTTGCAATCTGTGGATGGTCTCCGCTTCATGTTCCCATGCTTTGAGCCAAGCAATGGGGGGTTAATCCATTTCATAGGAATGCAAAACTCATATGAAAACCTAGGCCTAGGCCTGAACATCCCATTAAAGTCGATTGATCGGGCAATGTTTTAAAACCAAACATAACTAGCCTAATAGCAAAATTAATCAAGATGAGAAGAAATATTAGAACATTCCAGAAAGCCTGAAACTGCAGGGGCAAGAAGATCAAACAAGAAAAGTGTTTGGAAGTATTCTATTTCAAGATTTATTCTGTTTATATAAACACATTTTTCAGCTAAATGGGCAAAATATGCAAAGAAACTAATCTGCTTCATGGTTACGCCATGTGATGCTAATTTCATTCTGAACATCTGTAATGAAGGACGTTCTCAGCAGGGTGTCTAGTGTCTGTGTCTGTGGAGTCTTACTGATCTTCAGGTGTTTGTGTGTGTGTGTGTGTGTGTGTGTGTGTGTGTGTGTGTGTGTGTGTGTGTGTGTGTGCATGTGTCTATGCATCTGCGAGTCTTTGCTTTGTGTGAATGTGTGAAAGGCAAAAGAGTTGTTCTTGGCTTCCGTGACTGAATCCACATTCATGACAATAACACACTCAGCAAGTCACATACATGTACACATGTGTATCCCCCCATTACCCCCCCCCCCCCATACACACACACAGACACACACACACACACACACACACACACACACACACACACACACACACACACACACACAAGCACACACGGACACACACAAACTATAATGTGCTTGAATTGTCACAACAGAAGTAGAGGATCTTCATTCACCTGCATTGGAACATTTGTGCCTCTCCCAAACTCTCCCAAATTAAGTTCTCCAGTCTGACTGGAGAATCTGTCCAGACTTTCTAATGTCACATTAAATATGCAGTC
>NC_085012.1:19177923-19190423 GCF_963854185.1 Sardina pilchardus
CTTTCTTCTACCACAATCCCTCTGGGTATGCCATTATCGGTTTTCGATAATATAAAACAATCCTGCAATGCATGCATGCATCTATATCAATATCAACAAAAAAAGAAATTAAACTAGCTCTTCCATTATTCTAAATAATGTCAAGGCACATCAGTAAGCTACTAGAGCTGAGCTGAACTACTTTCTAGTGCCATTATATGTGAAAAAAAATGATATTTATATATAAGATGATAATTAGAAATGTGTTACAACACCTCTTAACAGAAACAAAGTCTTTCGAAATCCAACTATGTGACTGGAACTGGAATACTGACCCGAGCCAGCATTTTCACTTTAATTTTCTTTTTCCACATTCCCTCTGGTATGCAGTTATACATGCATCCATATTGAGAAACATAAAACATTATTGAGAATAATGGAAAAGCTAGTTTAATTTGGGAAGGTCAAGGCACATCGGTAAGGTAGAGCTAAACTGAACTACTATCTGGTGCCATTATGTGTGGGAAAGAAATTATGTATAAAAAAAAAAAAAAAAAAAAACAGAATGTGACAACACTTCTAAACAGAAACCAAGTCTGTTAAAAAACAGATGTGACTAAAACTGAAAAGTTATAATACTGATCCGAGCCGGCTTTTTCACTTTCTTTTACCACATTCCCTCTGGTATGCCGTTATTCGGTTTTTGATGTAAAACTTCACCGCTTCCCAGGTTCTGTGCTTAAGAACTGAAGGAGCTGACCTGATGCAGTCTTCACATTGCAATTTCCCTGGTACCCTGCCAGATGTGATGCAATCCATCAGTTTGTTCTCAACTGCCTTCACCTCTTCTTCTGTCCACTTTCTTTTGGGGGGTTTTGACACACCTAAAATCACAACACTTCATGATTTTTGGCACAGCATACATAAAACATAAACATTAGAAAAATAAAAGCATACAAAACATGTAGCAAAAACAGCCTATTGATACTGCACATACATTGCACACCGTTAGACCTTGATAAAATTAAACAACAATAAAGTAAAATGCTACATTACCTGTAGAGGTTGAAGATATTGAAGTGGATAAGCATCTGTCCTTAACTGCCTTCACCTCTTCTGTCCACTCCCTTTTTGAGGATTTTGACCCACCTAAAATCACAACATTTAGCCCCAAAACTTATATAGCATATGCTAAAACTTAAATAGTATATGCTATACAAGCAATGTATGCTAGAGCAAACATCTGGTCAAAATCCAACTTAAGTTCTTGCAGTTCATAACTGTACCTACGCAAGTAAGTTCTCAGTTCAACAGTTCTTTACCTGATTTTGAAGGCATCTTTCCTCCTTTCTTCCTTCTTCCCTTTGTAGACCTCCCGCTAATGGGAAGTTCCTCTGGAATTAAATCAAAAGAAACACTTCATGAGTTTTGCCATACCATACACAAAACATAAATATTAAAAAGCATACAACACATGTAGCAACAGCCTATTGATACTGCACATAGGTTGCACACAGTTAGACTTTGTTAAATTGAAACAAGAAAATTAAAATGTAATGTTTAATGTCAACTAGACAGAGGAACAATATGAGGGAGATTTGATGCAATGATGAAGCAGGAAAGATCATCCTAAAGCCATTGCATTACCTGTAGACGTTGATGTTGAAGGGGATAGTCGTCGCTTCTTTGGCTGTGGCATTGCAGACTCGCTGTCAACCAAACATTCGTCTGAAAGACACACATACACAAAGGCATACTTGTAAGTCTGCAGGGACAAGACAGTTTGAATTAGGCCTAGAATTTTCATCAGACCACAGATGTTCTTACCTGTAGATGTTGAAGGACGCTGGGGTCGCCTGGTGTTCTTTGGCTGTAGCATCTCGCTGTCACTCTCTTCATCTTCACTTTCAGACATGTTACTGACTAAATTCAGCTTCTCTGCAATGTGGAGAGAAATGCATTCAAGTTTTAGTTGTATACTGAAGTAGCTGTGTACTAGATGTGATTGGATATAAGAACAGCTGCAATGTCTTGTGCCTTACCATAAGGCTCAATGTTGATCTCTTCAATGTTTTTACCCTTGAATTCCGCAACTCTTCCCTGTTCAAGGGCTAACAGCACCTTGCTGATTTTGGCTAGCTGCAGCGTCCCCTCAGGCAACCTGTAAAACTGTCTGTGCACACGAATGTCATGTCCCATGAAGTCCGCCAACTGGTCCATCTCAGTGTCCTTCAGATTAAGCACTTTAGAGACTGTAGCCACATGTTTCCGCAGCTTTGTGCAAGAAAGAGCCTTTGGATATTTGGCCCCACACTCCCGGGCAACTTTCCTGATACAAGATGTGCCGTGGTAGTAGGATTTCTCGGTCATGGGTGTCGAAAAAAAAAAAGGATTTTCATCCAGTACACCACATGTTTGGCGAGACTTTGCAAGTAGATCCATTGAATCCAGCATGCCTGGAGTCAGGAGTATTGGGACCTTTCGGTCTCGTTTACCTCTGATTTCAATGCGTTGGAAATGCTGACAGAGCTTCTTCTCAACTTCAGATAAGGCATCAGCAACGTCAGAATGCAAGACTGAAGTGTTTCTGAGAGGGAATGTGTTCAATTTCATTTTTGAGACTTCTCCAGGTCTTCGGCGATTAAATAGGATTACCTCACACAAAGTCGCTTGGGCTAGCTGTGACCAATTCTTCTGGTTTTTCTCCGCTTTGATTTTTTCCTGATACTGTTTAGTTTTCTTGTTGAGGTGCATATGCATTTTTTTGACATCTTCTGTGAAAGGAAGAAGTTCTGGAGAGTTCCACTTTGCTTCTCTCAGGGTTTTCAAGGCTGATGCTGACACACACTCATTCCATTTAGTGGTGTACATGTCTTTGAAGCGCTTCACATTCTGTATGCTGCTTTCCTCTCCTGCCATCATTGCCTCACATTCAGCAATATCCGCCATTCTCTTGAGGGTGTGGCCCAGTTTCAAAGCCAAAGAGGGGACTGTGAAGACCTCTTCTTCATCTTTGAATCCTGCTGTGTCTTTAACAGCCTGAATGGCATTGTAGAAGTTTGAAGGTATGAAAAAGTCTTTGATTGCATTTAGCGTTGCCCTTTTCTTGGCACACACCAACAGCCTTCCAGCCTCACGCATTTTAGTTCTTATGTATTCGTGCTTAGTTTTGTCATTGCCCATTTTGTTACACAAATGTTCTCCAAATCTGATGATACATACATCACTTTTAACTGCCTGTGTTACTTTGTCTTGCTTCATGTCACTTATGAGCTTCCATAACTTCTTACTTACCCCTTCAGGGACAGGCTGTGCATATGCGCAGAGTGCTTGAACTCTAGATCTGCCTGGTTTTGTGAGCTGGCACTTCTTCGCCAAATTACACCTTGCCATATGCCTCCAAAGAGCCTTTCGTCTGAACAGCCCTTGGCAGTGTAAACAGTGCACATAGTCATTCACGTCTACCTGCTTGGCAGTTGCTTGTTGACGTGGCACCAATACACCTTTGCCTGCTTTCAGAACGTTTACGTTGTGTGCACGATTCCCTTTGTTACGCAAAAGATCTAGATGAACCCTTCTTTCTTTAGACCCCTTCGTAAAAGAAAGTGCTTTTGCAACCTCCACCTCATCCTTATGTATTTGGGCCAAGTGCCTTGCCATCTTGCTGAATGGTTTGCAGCAGTAAAAGCAATACTGCTTTTTGTTGTACACTCTTTGGCCATATGCAGTCTTCTTCAATTTCATTACCGAAACATCACTGTTGACATCCTCGACTGGCTGAGTTGATGTCTCCTTATCTTCAGGAGAGGAAGACTGTTGGGCTGCATTCATGGAAGATGAATTATCATCACTGCTGTCTAAGGTCACATTGGGAGATGAGAGACTGGTCTGTGACAGACGTCTCCTTTTTCCACATGGAAGGCTCTCTTCAGATTCTTCTGAACAGCTCTCTGAATCCGGCACAAAGTCATCATCGCTGTTTTCAATGCTGCTAACTATATCCGAGAAGCTGTCATCTGAAGCTGAACCGATGTGTAATGATTTTTTAGTAAGCTGTAAATAGAAAACTGGCATCAGTCTAAAACCATAATAAAAGTTGATATATGTAGGGTTCAATTTAAGTCCTAAGCATCCAAATAAAACAAGCCTACAGAAAATGTACTATGAAACACGTGTGGCATCACCTGTTAAAGACCTAGAGTCATAATGTTGTGTACTTCATATGCCATGTCTATGCTGTTTAAATGCGTATAACCATGTAACAAGATACAAATAACA
Organism: Sardina pilchardus; assembly: GCF_963854185.1. NCBI lineage: Eukaryota > Metazoa > Chordata > Actinopteri > Clupeiformes > Clupeidae > Sardina > Sardina pilchardus. Next base: position 19,182,181 of record NC_085012.1, read on the forward strand.
ATACAGTTATGAAATCACCAAAGAGCGGGAGAGAGATGACGAGGGAGAGAGAGACTGACACTTACAAATACACTCTCAGTCCTCTCTAGCTTTGGAACTTCTTGGGCTTCTGATGCTGCAGAAGAACTGGGCAATTCAAAAATGACTGTATCCGCGTCACTGTCCTGGAAAGAGACCACCAATATCAAGTACTTTTTTCATCCAGCCTGTTCCAATTGTGACTACATACCCTGTTAAAATAACTCAATGTACCATCATCATTCTTAACTTGCAAGGAAATTCAATTTGAATAATTGCAGGAAAATATAGAGAACGTCAGGATGTTGCATTGGCCTGAACATTTCTGAGTTCACCTACTGTAGCAACAAGACTATTTTTCAACCAGCCGTCAGTGCAGTCAGAGTGATGGTGTGTAGAATAGTGAGTAGTGAATGGCTAATTGCTGACCGTCTTGTTACGTCATTAGAGCCTCAAAAATAAACTTCAGTTATGGACATAGTGGACATAGTTTTAGTGACTTGTCCTTCTACACAGAATATTTGCCTTCAGAGAAATTATGCTATAGATGACATCATGGTATGTAATTCTTACCAATGAATTCTGTGTAGACAATGACTGTTTGGCTAAGAGCTTGGAAACATCTGACATTGTGGAACTGTCTAGTTTTTCCTCTGAATCCTCCTGTTCACATTGAGATATACTCTGTTTTCATACATCGTTTTTTCAACGGAGTTTATACATCATAATAATTATAATTATAATAATAATAACAATAATAATAATAATAATAATACATTTGTAAAAACCCACCAAGACTTCTGTACACATCATCTGCAAGGCAAAGGTGTCTTCATTATAGGGAGGTGGGGGTTCATCATCTGGGTCCTGATTATGTGTCATGGTGTCAGACCTTGGTGATTGCTTCTGACTTTCCTTAATCTGAAATAAGTTTATAACAGAACTGTAGTTATGCAAATCCTCCCCACCCCCCCTCTAAGTGCATGCAATACATAGGTCTGCTTTACATGTGCAATGCATGAAATATTAGATTTTATATGGTTATTTATCTGGTCTGCTTTTGTTTAGTTAATACATCAGATTTTGTGAGTGTTTTCTTACGTCATTAGAGCCTCAAAAATAAACTTCAGTTATGGACTTGACATAGTTTTAGTGACTTGTCCTTCTACACAGAATATTTGCCTTCAGAGAAATTATGCAATAGATGACATCATGGTATGTATTCTTACCAATGTATTCTGTGTAGACAATGACTGTTTGGCTAAGAGCTTGGAAATAGTGTTGTTTTTGGCGGCCTGTTTTGGTTTTAGTCTAGTCTTTGTGTCAAGCTATCATTTTAGTTATCAGTTTTAGTCACGTTCATACTTTTAGTCTAGTCAAGTTTTAGTCGACTAAAAGTATGAGTATTTTAGTCTTATTTTCGTCTAGTTTTAGTTGATGAAAACTAATGACATTTAGTCTTGTTTTAGTCAATGAAAATTGGATTTTAGTATCTTTTTATTAATGCAATTCTATTTAAAGGGGTTGTTCTTCCATAGACTGGGTAAGACTGTTTTTAGTGGCATGCTGGCAAATACCGTTGACTTGCGCTAACCTAGTACCAGCAAACTCTGAAACTGGAAGGACTGGATGAAATGTGCAGATAAAGGTCTCCACTGATAAATATCACACTGGCTAACCTGGAAATGAGGTCCTATGTCCATTCTGAATAGGAAATTATACATTCTGGTTAATTTTCATGGATTAATAAAATCCAAATATTACAGGCTAAATTATAGCACTAAACATTGACTGTGGAATCAGGTATGTCACACAGAGTTTGGTCTCCTCCTCCTGTCACCATGAGAGGAAACTAGACTATTTGGAATATTCTGTAGACCTGCTGTTCCTTTTCTGAGAACAATTTAACGGACCGATCAAGTTTTCCTTAGGCTATTGAATGCTTTAAATGTGGATGCTATTTCACCATTAACTAGGTAGCCTAAGCGTGGTTAGTCTGGTTACACACAGTTGTCATCCTAATGCTGTGTTTTGTTAGCCTAGAAATCTAGACGCCCCTAGCGGCAGGAAATGTAATTTGGCTGGCGGGGCAGTCTAGGCACGATCCATAGAGCTTTGGAGCTGAGAGCTGGAAAATCAAGCGATCCAATCACAGTGTGTATAAAGTCGGTGGGCGGGCTTAACATAATGGTGACTGACATGCAACCAGAAGTTGCGACGGTAACGCATCCTGCTATTTGAAAACAGGCAGATGATTCGTTTAGCGTTATCCTATTGCGTGGAGAGGGAAGGTTACGCAGCCTGCTATTTGAAAACAAGAAGATGATTCGTTTAGCGTTATCCTATTGCGGAGATGGAATTTGAAAGACAACTGTTTATCCCACCCCTCCGATTGAGCCCTGACTACGGTGAGTTCCCAGACCCTACATCTTGATGTGGGTCTGGCTCGTCAGGATAGTGTTTTGTAGCCTATGACAAGCATTTCACGTTCATCACTCAGTTGTGGTACAGGCCTACTGTATGCCTTGAGTGATCGCTGCACCTTTAAATGTGTGGTACTTTAAATCACGTTTTAACTCGATGCTGATTTTGTTGATGAACAGCGCCGTCTTTGATTCAGTTTTCCTACCGTTTAAATAAACGACACGCGCACTTGTGTGGTTGGTAAGGAATTGTTTTCAATAGTTTTCTTGCAATTCCCACACAACATTAGATAGCCTACTAACCCAAGGTTGCATTAAAAATGTGTCTTATGATTAGAACTTCGTTGCTGATCGTTTATTATCGATTTATTATTGTAGGCTAGTACAGATAGCAGCGCCAGCATCAGCTGGACAGAAGCTTACACACTAATCAAATCTGCAGTTGCCCGTTAACATGTTCATCTGAATTAGATCTACATGCGGAGGTGACATAAGTAGCCTAGTGTAAAGTTTAACTGAGAGAGTTGCTTTTTTAACGGACTGAACGTAGCCTATATTTTCTTAGCTGCTATTAGAACAATAGGCTATAGGCCTACATCTACCGCTCCTTTGCTACATGATCAAATATGATCAGATGAGTGACAGAAGCACCGGATATGACCAACAGGCCCACGCGAGAAACGCTGTTCCTCTGGTATGATAATCAGACTGTGCAACCTGATGCGCCCAAGAAGTGAGACGCAGGAAACAGAAACACCGCAAAATAATAACGCGACTAAACGACACAAAATAATGTTATGACATTTCTGTCCTTTTGGTCTTCAAAAATTAAGAGCCATTTTAGCATGCTTTTTATTTTGTAAAACACATTGGCCCTCATTTATCAAACGAGCGTACGACCAAAAACAGGCGTAAAACAGGCGTACGCTTGTTTCCACGCAAAGTATGGCATTTATCAATGTGAACGTGATGGGTGGCTACGCTGAAATCTAGTCTAGTCTCAACTCATGTACGCAAGTTTTTCAGGCGGCATAGCATCGCGTAGCAGTAAATCGGCGGTGCATTAGAAAGTTGAATAATGGACTATCTCGGACATAACACCTTTCCTGTACATGTGCAGCCTATTTGCTGTACTGTAGCATATTATATTGACACATTTCATGTCTTAGAATAGGCGATGATTACTTTCTCTTTGGCAAACGCAACATTCATGAATTAGGCCTAGGCATATATATTTTAAATTATTTTCAAAGGGCAAATTTCAGTGTCGTACGGTTTTGTAATTAATGTATTTATAGTATGATGCGTTCTCTCTGCGAAAATAAAGTCTGTTGCGCTTAAATCGCTCTAGTTTCCCGCCTTCCTTGATAACAGCTTCTAGCTGTCAAAATTAACAAGGTTCAGCTGGACGTCACTGTGGCTCGAGATCACTAATGATCTCTTTTGGACGTATAATGCACCTTCATGTCGTAAATTCTAGGGGCGAGGCCATTAAAACGAGCATAAAATAGGGCCGTGATATTTAAATCACGCTTGTTTCCAGCCGCCACATTTATCAACACACGTTTATTCTTACGCTGGAATTGGAGTGATACGAAAGTTTGATGAATCACAAGTGAGCCCCGTCGTAAGATGATTTCTGCGCTCAGATATACGCTGGTTTCTACGCTCTGTTGATAAATGAGGGCCATTTAGTCTAGTTTAGTCGATTGTGAATGTTTTATTTGGATTAAATGTGCATGTCGAGGGACGGGTGTCCTTTGAGCGCGCACGGGAGAGCGAGGGAGAGGGAGAGCAAGAGAAAGCGTGCAAAGGAGAGGGGGGTTACTTCTACCCTGTTTGGTAAAGTTGCATGCATAGTCTACAATGAAAACTTGTGAAAGAAAGTAGCCGATCAGCATCAGGTGCACCAGTGCGACCTATACTTTTTTAAGGCCACTCTTAAACATTTGGCCGTTCGCGCTAAAATATCAAGGTGAAAGTGATCACAGCTTGCTTAGTATAGACCCAGCTCCCAGCCCAACTTTGAGAATAGATTAACGCCGATATTTTTTTCATCGCCCGATAAGAGTTGCATGTTAACGCAGCACGTTAACGCCGATAACGGCCAACCACTAATAATAATACATTTGTAAAAACTCACCGAGACTTCTGTACACATCATCTGCAAGGCAAAGGTGTCTTCATTATAGGGAGGTGGGGGTTCATCATCTGGGTCCTGATGATGTGTCATGGTGTCAGACCTTGGTGATTGCTTCGGACTTTCCTTTGTCTGAAATAAGTTTCTAACAGAACTTTAGTTATGCAAATCCTTTCCCCCCTTTTAAAGCAACTCTTCATCGTTTTTTCATATTAAACTATGTTATTCGCTTAATTAAGACGAGTTGATACATACCTCTCACGTTTCAATGCGTGCACTCACTGGCTCTGGCGCGCGGTGCAACTTTGATAGCACTTAGCTAGCCCAATGCATTCATTAGGATCCAAACAGAGATGAAGTTAGAAGTGACCAAACACCTCCATGTTTTCCCTATTAAAATACAGTTACACGAGTAGTGACACGACCAAGTATGGTGAGACAAAATAAAACATGGTGCATTTCTAAGCAGATAAAACGGATAACTATTGTGTGGCGGAATAATACTGGGAGCACTTAGACTCCCAGCAGTAATATCCTCACTCCAAAGTGAAACTGAAAGTTAAAAAGTGAGGATATTACTGCGCCACACAATATAGTTATCCCTCTTTACCTGCTTAGAAATGCATCATGTTTTATTTTGTCTCACCATACTTGGTCGTGTGACTACTCGTGTAACTGTATTTTAATAGGAAAACATGGAGGTGTATGGTCGCTTCTAACTTCATCTCTGTTTGGATCCTAATGAATGCATTGGGCTAGCTAAGTGCTATCAAAGTTGTGCCGCGCGCCAGAGCTAGTGAGTGCACGCATTGAAACGTGAGAGGTATGCATCAACCCACGGTATTAGTTAAGGGAATAACATAGTTCAATATGAAAAAATGGTGAAGTATTGCTTTAAGTGCATGAAATACATAGGTCTTTTAACAAATGTGTAATGCATGAAATGTTAGATTTTACATGGATATTTATCTTGTCTGCTTTTAATTCAATCAGATTGTGAGTATTTTCTTAACAAGCTACTGAAATGAAAGCATGACATTGATACGGCTAAAATGCATTACCTTCGGTGAATGTTTCCTCGTGCACTCATCATGATGTCGTCTGAGTTTTTCCATGCGACGTTTAAACCTTTCTTTGGCCACCTTTTTTGGACTATGGAAAATGTAAAGACAAATTAACGATTGTAAGCAACACATGAATACAACACGACAGTCATCGTCTTTTAACAATGCGCGATGCTGTAGCCAGAGGACCGAACCCAATTGAAAGCGTCGACAGAACGTGGGTTATCTCGTGCCTGCCAGCAAGATTGGTAGCACGCTTGAGCGCTTTCGTGACCTCTCCTCGTTTGCTCCCAGTGCAGTAAGGCCGCTGTGTTGCACATAGCCTACCCGACAGTGGCACATAACGTGAAATCACGATTACACAACATTCTGGCATATGAATCACGGATGGGAAGAGTAATGAAATAAACTATCAGACTCATTGACATGTATGTCCACAAAGCAGCTTATTTGACGTATTATGCTAATTACATTTCCACGAGGGCTAACAACGAGAACATGTGCATGTGCATGTGCTTGTGCGTAAAGTTAACTTCCCATGCGTTTTAACGCGACGTGTTAGCGTTTTCATTCAAAGCATGTGTGCCGTTATCTCAATACATTCAAAATAAGTTGTTCATAGTAAACGATTAACAATTCAAGTAGGCTATGTGTGAAAACGAAGAACTCATGGAGTATTGTTGCTAATCCTGCCTAATTACAACAGAAACCAAAAGGCTTGCTAGTTGACATTCACCTACAACTACCCTTCTTTGTCAACGAACATGCATAATCTTCATAATTGACATATTATCTCATGACAGTACAATTAAAATAGCCAGTATTTATAATATATAATGACATATACATAACATGATGCCAATCTTACCTCATTTCGTCCACGATGAAACGATACCACTTTCTGGAGATGTCACACGTGTCCTGGCTTCATCGAAATGGCTGAATGAATGCACTGTTCTCCAATTAACCTGGTTCGGTCCAATCCAAAGTTTTTCAAAACTAAAATGGCGGCCGCCGCTGTGTGACGTTAATCTCATATAATGTATACCTACCCGTTAAAAAATCTCCACTATGATGACTTCACCAATATATTCAATAATAATAATAATAATAATAATAATAATAATTTCAGTGAGAAACATGGTGTATAGTGTAATTGTAATCTTGCCTCCAAACTAATTTCAAAATTGAAGGGGATCAAATTAATTGAGTAAAAATACACAATTGTGATATGATCTTGTCAGAGCTAAGCAGTGTTGTGCACGTTCACACTCTTCAGTAACTAGTTCAAAGTTCAGTTCACACACGTGCAAAGTGAACTGTTCACGTTCATAGTTCACTATTTTTAATTTTGAACTAGTTCAAATTCAGTTCATATGAATGAAAATCTGTTTCTGACGGAATATAGGCTACAGCCACCTGTTGTTCTCATCTAATTGAGAATGTCCGTAAATTGGGCTTTATTTCACTGGGCAGATACATTTCTTTTAGGTCTATGGCAGATAGCCTACCGACGCCTAATAAATGCGGCCGCGCATTTATTAATAATTAATAATAAATGCGTCAGCTGTGCATGCCTGACAGCAGAAGAGTGTAGTTTTTACACCGGGAGTATGGAGGAGGCTGCCTGCTGCATTACCTGCAGCGATGGAACTGTTCAGTGACATACTGTAGGGCTCTTTGAACACATTATGCATCCCTCTATCATCACTGACAAGTGCAGAATCTTTCCGCGATTGCATTCACATAGTAGCAGTTCTGTGTACAATGCATCATGCGTAACGTGATCATGGGTAATGTAGTAGTGCAAAGCTGTAGTTTAGGAGTGGCGCCCGTGGGCAGTGAGTGTGACAACGACATAGCCTACTGTTTCTAGTGTCACTCGACTTCTCAGGACAGAATAATCAACAGTGACGTTCGTCGTTCATTTCCCATAATCTGAGCGAATTCACGTTCAAATTCATTATTTACAAATGTGTTGCGTTTAGGAGTGGCGCCCGTGGGCAGTGAGTGTGACAACGACATAGCCTACTGTTTCTAGTGTCACTCGACTTCTCAGGACAAAATAATCAACAGTGACGTTCGTCGTTCATTTCCCATAATCTGAGCGAATTCACGTTCAAATTCATTATTTACAAATGTGTTGCGTTCAGTTCAGCGTTCACAGAAACTTCTTTTGAATGTTCATGCACAACACTGGAGCTAAGTCTATCGAGTGGCATCAGGTCTACAACATAGCAAAGTGCAAGCGGCGAACAAGAGCTTTACATGTTACTAGATGAACTGCGGGGTGGGGACCTGATATGTCAGGTACATACACAGTTCTTGAAACTTCTAATGGATTCATCAGGCCCTTTGACAGCTTGTTGGAGGTGGGGGAGGGGTGGGTGTGGTGGGGACCTGATATGTCAGGTGCACACACTGTTCTAGAAACTTCTTCTGGGTTCATCAAACCTTTTAATAATCTTTTGGAGGCGGGTCAGGGGTGGGTGGGCGTGGATGGGGGTTGGCTGAGTGTGGTGGGGTCCTGTTATGTCAGGTACACACACAGTTCACACACTCTTATTCTAGCATTGACCACTAGGGGCGCACTCTGAA
>NC_085012.1:19205423-19210423 GCF_963854185.1 Sardina pilchardus
CTTAAGAAAAGCGTTCCCATGCCTGAGGGCAACGCTGTGCAGTAGAGGGATAAGGCCAGGATCTTTCCTCTCTCATCGGCCAACTTTATCAACCCCATTTGTAGTCTACCTCTCTGACATGGCTTCTCACCAGTGACTCTATATATTGGTCCCCACTCTTGTGTCTGCGGCTGCCCATTTTACATTTGTGTGTGTGTGTGTGTGTGTGTGTGTGTGTGTGTGTGTGTGTGTGTGTGTGTGTGCATGTGTGCGTGTGTGCGTGTGTGCGCGTGTGTGTGTGTGTGTGTGTGTGTGTGTGTGTGTGTGTGTGTGCGTGCGTGTGTGTGTGCGTGTGCGCGCGTGTGCGTGCAAACCTCAGAATCCGCTGATGTGGTATGTTCCGTCAGTGCCTGCAGACAGGGGCGACCGTCCCCCAATGTGTCAGAAACAGTGGAGTCATCACAAACTGGAATTAAAGCAGCAAAGTAAAGCAGTGCTGCTAACTCCCCACCCAGCTGCAGGATCCCAACACCAGCCCCCGTCTCTCCAGAACATGCCCCAGACACAGTGGAAGAAGAGAGAGAGAGAGAGAGAGAGAGAGAGAGAGAGAGAGAGAGGCAGGCAGATGAGAGGGAGAATAAGGGAAAAGAGAGAAAGGAAGAGAGAGAAAAGGCAAGGGGTGAATTATGAGTGAGAGTGAGAAAGAGGGAGATAGGAGGAAGGGAGGGAGGAGGAGAGAAAGGGGGAGAGGGAGAGAGAGATGGAGAGGAAGAGGGGGAGATCAAAGAAGAGGAAGAAGCAGGTTGACCACTCGGTGCAGAGAGCCTGTGTGTGTGTGTGTGCGGGCGTGTGTGCGTGTGTGCGTGCGTGCGTATCTGTCTGTGTGTGTGTGCTTGGCGATGAAGATTGGATGACTCAAGCAAACCAGACAGGCCACAGATGGCAGCCTCTGCTGCCTGTACTGACACCAAAGAGGAGACACCACGGGGAGATCCACACTCTCCAACCCACAACCAAGTAAACAAACGCTGCTTTCAAAAATAAACAAAAAAGACCAGGAAGTACCCTCACAGAGAGAGAGAGAGAGAGGGCAGGAAGTGAATGAAGAGGGGACAAAAATAAGGGTGACAGAGAAGACAGGGACACTTCAGAAGAAATAGACAGGTAGACAGGAAGTCTGGGTCAAACATGGGGGGGGTATGATGATAATGAAAAAGAGAGAGAGAAAAGAGAGAGAGAGAGAGAGAGAGAGAGAGAGAGAGAGAGAGATGCAACAGCATGCAAGGCTTTCATGCAAGGCTCTCATCATGGTGGCAAAACATTGACTTGAAATATTCTATATTATTCTTCTAAAACAATGTGCATGCACCATTGTAAACCATTGTAGCATTGTAGTGACAAAATATCCTCACATAATCTATATCTAAATCTTAAACTAGTTAACCTCTAAAGCCAATTAGCCTATTATTCATTTAAAAAGGAGTTATGATCAGACAGTGATTTGTCTGAAGAGCAGAAATACAATAGAGGCATACAGAACACTAAAACGCAGCGTGACAGGCTCATAAATAGAAGAAAAGTCACAGACGGCATAAGACGAGATGAGAATATAGGAAGTGTGTGTGTGTGAGAGAGAGAGAGAGAGAGAGAGAGAGAGAGAGAGAGAGAGAGAGAGAATAGAGGAACGAAAACTCATTCATTTTGTCTTTGCTGCTGTGATGGCCCTTTTCCCTGCTCTTAAGAGCTGTATTAAAGACTGCTCCTCTCTCAAGTACTTCAGCCTTTTTCTCCCCTTACTGTGCTGATTCCCCTGTGTGTGTGTGTGTGTGTGTGTGTGTGTGTGTGTGTGTGTGTGTGTAATGTGTATCAGTGTGAGCGAAAAAGCCCCAGTCTTTGAATTCTTGACACCAGCAAGTCTCACAATTGTCAATTTCATGCCTGATTAATTGTCATTACTTCCAAAAGGACAGAGAATCGAGAGAGAGTGAGAGAGAGAAAGAGAGAGAGAGAGTTAGAAAAAAGGAGAGAAAGCAGATAGAGAGAGAGAGAGAGAGAAAGAGAGAGAGAACAGTAGAAAAAAAGATGGAGAAATGGATGCAGATAGAAACAGAATGGAAGAGCAAGACCGCAGCAGGGAGAAAAAAGCCCACATGTTGAGGGTGAGAGCAGATGATGGACAAGTGAATCAGAATACTGTGTGTGAGTGTGCGTGCTTGCGTGCGTGCGTGCGTGCGTGCGTGCGTGCGTGCGTGCGTGCGTGCGTGCGTGCGTGCGTGCGTGCGTGCGTGCGTCCTCAGGATCCGCTGGTATATGTGGTATCTGTCAGTGCCTGTTTTGGCTCTGTATGTGTAGAGTTGTGTGTGTGTGTGTGTGTGTGTGTGTGTGTGTGTGTGTGTGTGTATATGACTGTTTTGGCAAGTGGTGGCTATTTTTGTGGGGTTGAGTTGTGACCACAGACACTCGTCTGGCACTAACCTGTTCTCTGTCCTGTTCACTTCCTGGACACTATCGAGAATGGGAATATGACGTGGCGGACGTGGGCGAGGTTTGCGCCGCGGTGGCGTCTGGGATATAAGTGAGGCCTCTTGTACGCTATTGCCAATTTCTGTATGATTGTAAACATTGTAAACATTGCTAACTCGCTGTTTCTAACACCTGTTTTTTACACATCATGGAACATGTGTTGTGTTGTTGGATGTAACGTCCGTGCCCACGATCGTCAGGGTAAAAAAAACAACAACGGAGTGTCTTTTTATTGCTTTCAGGATCTCGCGCCCACTCTCCAGACGGTATGCCTACGGATCCATGTTACCGATCAAGGATATAACATTTCCGCGCGTCGCGTCCGGCAGGAGATTGTCTCTGTACGGTCCATTACTACTTCTACTACTAGTTTTTAGCATAGTAGCCTAAATGTTTACATCTAGTGTTATTGTTTTGGCTAGCCGATGGTGCTCAAAATGCCGTAGGTTTGTTGTTTATAATTCGTGCCGCGGCCTCACATAATGGAGGAAAACGCCCTTTTTGTCCCAGAATGCATTGCGCCGCTGACGTCGGTCCCCAAGCTCTATGGAGCCTTTATCACATATACAACATATGCTGCAGATGCTCAGACAGGGTAGACTATACCGTCCTTCCTTGTGTGTGTGTGTGTGTGTGTGTGTCTGTCTGTCTTTGTGAAGCCTATAATCTGTCCTGTCCTTTAATAAAGATAATAGTTTGGTAGTGTATTGAGTGTGTGTGTGTGTGTGTGTGTGTGTGTGTGTGTGTGTTTGAAGACATCATTAGGTGTATGAGTAAGCTGTGAGAGGGGTGGCGGTGACATTTATAGACAAATGTTTTCGCATTTAAAGGGTGGCAGGCCGAGAATGTCACATCACCTCAGTGATGCAGCCTAAATGTGACACGTTTGACATACATATGCACACACACACACACACACACACACACACACACATACACACACACACATACACACACACACACACACACAGACTCTCTCTCTCTCTCTCTCTCTCTCTCTCTCACACTCACACACACAGACACACACACACACACATACACAAAATTACAAAGACATTAGACACACACCTCAAGTAATTGAATGGCCATGCATACACACACAACAACACACACACACACACACACACACACACACACACACACACACACACACACACACACACACACACATACACACACACACAATGCTAACAGAGGCTACCGTTTGTATCCAGTGACATTTATCATGAGCTGGATTTAATTAGAGATTCACAGAGGCGCGAGATATGAGGTGAGTGATCAGAGCTCTGGAGGCAGGTGTGGCTACTCACATTGTTCACTTTACTCTCCCTCACACACACACACACACACACACACACACACACACACACACACACACACACACACACACAGATGTGTAATGACAACTCAACCTCAGCCATCAGATGAGATAACAGATGTAGTGCAGTTTGTCTTGTGTGTGTATGTGTGTGTGTGTGTGTGTGTGTGTGTGCGTGCGTGCGTACGTGCGTGCGTGCGTGCGTGCGTACGTGCGTGCGTGCGTGCGTGCGTGCGTGCGTGCGTGCGTGCGTGTGTTATGTTTGTGTGTTGTGTGTTTGTGTGTAACAAAGTAATCTATTACCAAGATTACCAAAATGCATAACTAAGGCAAGATCAGTAGTGTTGGGTGTGCAAGTGATGGCATAGAGGCATAACGCTTTACAGAAAATATCCAGAGTAGTATCATAGCCTAAACAAGCAACCAGAGGGCATCATCATCTCAAATGGAACAGCAAAAAGTGCAGCACAGAGAAGTTTATAGCCTTCCAGTGTGTGTGTGTGTGTGTGTGTGTGTGTGTGTGTGTGTGTGTGAGTGTAGTTTATTAACCCTCATGTTGTCCTCAAATCTTACCGACGTTCGTTGTCCTTGGGGTCAATTTGACCCCAGCTAAAAAAACTCTCAAAAAATGATCAAAATTATTTTTTTTACCCAATTTTTTTTGTGGTAGGTACTTAACAAGAGTGTAATAACCACCATCAAAGGCCCTACAAAACAATCCCACCCCCCCACACCCCTTTATGAACCCTGGAACCCTGACTGGCAATATGGCCAATCCAGTGTCAACAGCCCAAAGGCTGACTTTTTGGACTTTTTCAGACCTGCCAAAATAACTTATATGTAATATGTACTTGTATATGCAATAATGATAATAATTACATGTTCTCATACTATTACAATAATAATATCCATAATTTGTCAAATATTCATTTTCATCATGTTTCATAAAAATGGGGTCAAATTGACCCCAATACCACCAACGTAACTATTTTTTTTACAGGACATTGGAAACATATTTTTGTGCAAATTTCATGTTTACTCTGTTGTACCCTTCAAATGAGGAAAAGTCATGAAACTTGAAGCAAAACAAAAAAAGTGAACCATATATTTTATGATGTTAAACACTGCTTGGGGTCAAATTGACCCCAAGGACAACATAAGGGTTAATGTCACCTGAGAG
>NC_085012.1:19212923-19267923 GCF_963854185.1 Sardina pilchardus
TGTATTTGTATATAGACGTATACATTAATAACAAGTGAGCACCCACATGAAGCCAAACATATTCCTGTCTCAATGACTGAGCACATTAGAAAGCATTAGAGAAATGTACCATTCCGGGAAGAAAATGAGTTCACTTGATCTTCTCTCTTAGCAGGCCTACCAGATGGTGAGCTAACCTTGACTGTGTGGAGACAGAGGCACACAGATAAACAGTTGTATTCCCGACTTGCTTTAAAGAACAGCAGTGGTCATACCGTTTAGCACTCCGCGTTGTTATATTTCGCTTCAACGGCCAAACATTGACACAGCGGGTCTCTAGACGATGACCTGCCGTCATTGGAATATGCACTTGAGAAAGGATTAAAAGAATATACTCCATTTTAGTCCATTTTATTCAACACGATGGGGTACGATTGTTGATTGTTGAAAATTGAACAGAAAGTCACAGAGGCCTTTGTTGAGGGAAGGGACTCTGCAGCTCTCTCAAAAATGTGCAGCGAAAGAATGTTTTGGTAATGCATAATTTCAAAACTTTTGGAGCTCTGCTAAAGGCACCACGCTATCAATATCTGTTAAAAAGACAGAATTACAATAGCAACACTTTTCTCAACACTCATTCATTCGCTTCATAGTGAAGGGGGAACCTCACTAACCGCCACCAATGTGTGGCACCCACCTGGGTGATACACGGTAGCCATTAAGCGCCAGAACTCTCATCACACACCAGTGAGGGAGAGAATGAGCCGATTACAAGCTGAATAACACACTCTTATCATTCATGAGTGAAGATCAAAGTTCATCTTCTGGAACCAGGTAAAGTCCATAATGAAGTGGTTAAATTTACATGTAGCCATTTAGGTGACACTTTTATCCAAAGCGACTTGCAAAGCAGGGAACAATCAGGGTACAGCATGACAAGGACATATCAGTGCAGCAATAAGTATTCTACTACTCACATGGAATTGTAACAGTTCTAGAAAAAGGATAGTCAAGTGGTATATTGAAGTAGTGCATATACAACCATGATGTCAGAGGTGGAAAATTCCAGCTTCAGAAAGTGAAAATCCAGTCATGGTTCTACCTTAACACAGGTGATCTCATCAATTAGCTGCTCTAGCTGGCTGAAGATGTGTTACTGTTATTAGAATCAGCTGTTTAAGTGAATGGTTGGTACAGATATGTGGTAGGACATTTACTTTCTGAAGCTGGACTTTTCCACCTCTGTAAGATAATATGCAAATCTATATGGTTTAATGCAAATGTGTCACACTGAAGCGTACATCTTCTATATAACAGCAGTTATGAATCTCTGATATTTTAGTATTTAGGACTGACATGTTCTGCACAAAGCATTCTTCTGAGCCTCATAGAGAGTATTTTGAGATGCTTAATTGGCCACACGCCAGCATACAACTTAAAAGGTCAGCACTCATTTTCAAGTGAAACGTGTTCAGCATGGTGTTCAACAAAAGGAGTTGTCGTCCTGTTCCTTTGGGAGAAGAGGAGGATTTCAAATACTCCGTCGATCCCTCTCATGTGGACCACAACACTAATTAATTAAAATGTCCTTAAAATTAAGTTTTCACGTTCAAACTTTAGAAGGACACATTGATTGGATCGAAGATAGTGTGTCCTTACACTCATACCTCTGTGCTTCAGGAATGCACAAACAAACGTGAATGTTTCTTATATACCCATATACAAACTTTGATCATATTTTGATTATCAGAGGAGACACACAGACACACACACACACACACACACACACACACACATACACACACACACACACACACACACACACACGCACACACACACACACACACACACACACACACACACACACACATACACACGCAGACACACACACACACACACACACACACACACACACACACACATACACACAGAGAGAGAGACCATTGCCAATGACATTTTATTATTATCACAGCCTTTTTAGTTGATGCCTACAATCAAAAAATCTCATGAGATGTCTAGATCTGGCTGGGCAGTACTGAAGTGACATAAAGGCTACACAATGAAACAGGATAGTTGTCAAGATGATGAGCGTCACACACTGCGATTCCTCAAAAGAACAGATAAAACTGGTTTAAAAAAATAGTTTTTTTTTAATTATTTGATCTGAGCAATGGATTATTTTAAAGAAACACTAATCACTAAAGCTACTTAAAAAGTTTATTTTCTGCAGCTCAAAGTTATGTAAATCTGTATTGTTCTATGTGCACTTCTGTGTATCTCTCTCTCACTCGCTCTCTCTCTCACTGTCACTCTGTGTATGTGTGTGTGTGTGTGTGTGTGTGTGTGTGTGTGTGTACGTGTGCATGTGTGTGTGTTTGTTACATATAGTAAAATAAAGCCTGTGACATAAATGGGAGAGCACAATGAGTACAAAAAACACCATGGAAGTATATTCGGATTGAGACATATCCCAAGAGAGGGAAGAGAGTAGACAGAGACTTTAGACACACTCTCAAAGACTACACATATCCCACCCCTTCCTTTATGTCTCCCTTTTCACTTGAATAGGAGAATAGCTGCCCGATACCTGCCCAAAGTGCATTACCAACATGGCCATAGAGTGGGGGGACTTGCAGGTGTCAGGTCAGGTGTACCAGTTCCAGGTTGATTAGCAAGACGCCCAAGTTAGCCCAACACATCTACATCTCACAGCCAGCAGGGTGTGCCAAATACCACATCAAAACAAAAGGGGTTCGTAACAGTATGTGTGTGTGTGTGTGTGTGTGTGTGTGTGTGTGTGTGTGTGTGTGTGTGTGTGTGTGTGTGTGTTTGTGTTTCTGTGTGTGAGAGAGAGACTTTCATGGAAATTACATGGAAAGAACAATGAAAATAAAAGAATAATTGGAGATAAACAATCCTGAACATAAATGTATTGTATTGCACCATTTTTTTATGAAAATTAGATTCTAATTATTTGATTTGATAGGGCATCATTTGATTACAGAGAAAGAAAGAGAGAGCGAGAGACAGATATTACATTACATTATGTAGCAGCTTTTATTAATTTAGCCAACACTTTTAGGTGACTTACAAAATGAGAATTAACATTCAAGCGACATTGTAAAGGAGTACATTAGTTAATATGAATACTACTTTACAAGCAACACATTATCACCAGTGTGTAAAGGTAAAATGATGCCACGGGTCCCTGAAATCACTGCCGACTATGGGTGTGCATGTATGCGTGTTGGTGTGTGTATAGGTGAAAAGTATAAGTCAAGGGCCATTGGAGCATGCAGTTGACACAGCGGGTTGTTCTGCTGCCATAGTCCAGGTACTAGGGTCCGATGCACTCTCAGCACGCATTGTGGACAGTGGTACTTGGATCCCCCTATACTGGCTCACTGTTTGTACTGGTGGATGAACACCACGGTACCTACAGTACGTTCTCCAGGTCTATAGGTGGAGAGGATGGATAGATGGGAGAAGACAAAAGATATAAGAGGACAGTGTAGCTTATAGTTATAGTTAGGTGTCTTATCTGTATACTGTGTGTTAGAACTAATGTATCCTTGTATCCTTCTAACTCACACATACAGGATGTAGGTAGACAAGAAATGAAGCTTTAGCAAATTATTTATTAGTGGAAATGCTATTGCCTGTATGTCTGGAGTGACACCAAAGGTCAGTACCAAATTCATTAAATGTGTGAACATACAGTATTTGGCCATAGGTTGTGATTCTGATGGAGATGAAAGGAATAGAAAACAAGGGACTAAAATTGTCCAGCAAAGTAAAACAGAAAGGAACAGCGGTAATGCAGATGGAGAGTCTGAGATCAGAGATGAAGAGAAGCTGCCGTGTTGACAGAAACACTCTGGGTGCCTCTCAACATGCCTCCTCGATCCTCGATGCTCGATCCTCGAGGGGCGCTCCCACTGATCTATAACTAACACTGGATAGACTATCCCATTGTTTCCCCCCATCATTCCTTATGTAGATCAGTGAGGATCGAGGCATCGAGGAGCGAGGGAGGACGTATAAACGCTGCATGAGAGGCACCCCATAAGGGCGCGGAACAGCAACGGGATTGGTTGATGGAGCTCTTCATAGTCTTGTGGGTGGGTGGCGTGTCAGCGTATGCTTGGGGTTACACCTATAGGACCTACCTATAGAGGAAACACACCCACCCCAAGTGCCTTATATTATTGCAGTTACTGCATGCAATGCAAAGCTGTGCACAACACTGGGGTGTGTTTCCCAAACCATAGTGGTAAACCTGTTAGCAACTTAGTTGGTTGGCAAAGGGAAATTGCATTGCAACCAACAAAGTTGCTAACTTAGTTAGTTGGTAAGTACCTTATCAATCACGCAACTCCAGACACTGATAAAATAGAAAAATAGAACAGAATATAGACTTTTTCATCACCTCGAACACAGCTGCGTACATTCATATCAGCACTTAGAACTTTCTAATGCCCTGTCAGTCACCACACTTTAGACTGATGATACTTGTCAGCTACTTCTGAAGACAACAAGAGGTCTGTTCTCAAGCATTCTTTGATTGCAAAAGGTAAAGGGAGTAATTTGTTTGGTTGTTTGGTCTGTTTGTAAAGTAGTTTGGTTGTTGCTTTGTGCCAGTAGTGCAGTTTTCTCATCTTGCCTGGACTCATCTCATGACAGATAACTGACATTCACTCAGTGTCCTCGCAACACTAGAGTGTGCCAAGGCAGAGCAGGCACTCCTTACAGCACAAGCAGTTCCCCTCAGCGGGCTAGCAGCCACACAGCTCTGAAACAGAACATCTGGAGTTTCCCTCATCCCAGAGTAAACAAAGTCAGATTTTTAACAAGACCCGTTTCCTAGAATACCTTAACCCCTAATCCTATACATCAGCTCTACATGCTTTAGGCCGGATGAGAGTGTTCTTGTGTCAGCTGGCAGAATCTAGTGAAAAGACTATTGATGACTAAGACCTATGACTCCCACTGTTTGGTGGTGATTTCTTGTCAACATCCACATCCTATTGCTTGATGTTACTTGGTAGGTAGGTCGTAAGTGTCAAAGGAAAACCCATATGAATGACAGGACCCAAGGCTTCCCCGCAGAACATTGCCCAAAGCATCACACTGCCTCCACCGGCTTGCATTCTTCCCATAGTGCATCCTGGTGATGTTTGTTCCCCATGTAAGCAATGCACACACACCCAGCCATCCACAAGATGTAAAAGAAAATGTGATTCAACAGACCAGGCCACCTTCTTCCAGTGCTCCGTGGTCCAGTTCTGATGCTCATGTGTCCATTGTTCAGGAGTGGACAGGGGACAGCATGGAAACCCTGACAGGTCTGCGACTGCGTAGCCACATATGCAACAAACTGCGATGCACTGTATGCTCTGATACCTTTCTATCAAAACCAGCATTAAAGGGATAGTTCGGGTTTTAAGACACAAAGTTATATGGGTTCCCTGTCAGCAACGTTGTGCATCAGCAATGACTTACCCCCCGACAGCGTCCTGTGAGCCGAGATCCAGCCGGTTTTTGATGCTGAAGAAAGTAGTCCGGCAAGTTTCTGGGGTCACGAAAGTAAAGTGTTTTTCTTCTCAAAACCATACGTGTTCAAAAGAGTGATATATTTGCGCCACAAAAACGTTGTCCAGGAAAAAATCAAACCTCGTTATCACTGCACTATTTTTCTCGATTCCTATCACTGTGCGCTACTGACAGCTGGCCAACGTTTTTGTGGTGCAAATGTATCACTCTTTTGAACGCATATGGTTTTGAGAAGAAAAACACTTTACATTCGTGACCCCAGAAACTTGCTGGACTACTTTCTTCAGCATCAAAAACGATCAAAAACCGGCTGGATCTCGGCTCACAGGACGCTGTCGGGGGGTGTCAGTGCTGATGCACAACGTATATACCATATAACTTTGTGTCTTAAAACCCGAACTATCCCTTTAACCTTTTAAGCAGTTTCAAGTCAAGTTAAGTTAATTTATTCGTCTCCCTTGGGAGAAATTTTGGCTAGAGACAGGGTACTGCTGCAGACATACATTAAAACATACAGAGACAGCAATGTGTCAGACAGTATAGACAACCAAACAGAGACAAAAAGGTACACAACTGGCAACCAGATGAGGACCAAGGTGCAAGAGTTGCTGACTGTGCAAACTGCCCTACCTGAAGCTTAAAACTAATGCACATTTAAAGTGCCAGTGCACAGTAAAGTGCTGGTGCAATCCAAGTGCAGTGCACAATAAAGTGCTAGTGCATATCAAAGTGCAGTGCACAGTAAAGTGCAAGTGCATATCAAAGTGCAGTGCACAGTAAAGTGCTAATGCATATCAAAGTGCAGTGCACAATAAAGTGCTAATGCATATCAAAGTGCAGTGCACAATAAAGTGCTAGTGCATATCAAAGTGCAGTGCACAGTAAAGTGCAAGTGCATATCAAAGTGCAGTGCACAATAAAGTGCTAATGCATATTAAAGTGCAGTGCAAAGTAAAGTGCTAGTGCATTTCAAAGTGCAGTGCACAATACATATTAAAGCATACAAAATAAAAATGCTGGTACAGATGTAAAACACTGCTGGTACATGTTACAGTATTACAAAGAAACCTTCCTACATTTGCTCATTAATGAGCTTAACTGACACTGGGACAAAGGACTGTTTGAACCGGTTATGTTTGCATAAGGAGACCCTGTATCTTCTCCCTGAGGGCATCAGGGAGTATTCATTAAACAACACATGGGCTAGCTCGTCTGTTGGATCAGACTACATGGGTCAGCCTTCACTCCCTAAGTGTAGTCATTGACCCAGTCGCCTGTTCACCATTTCCTCTTCTTTGGACCTCGTTTGATATAGGTACTGACCACTGCAGCCTGGGAACACCCCACAAGGACTGCCATTTTGAAGTTACTCTGACCCAGACGCCATCACAATTTGGCCCTTGTCAAAGTCAGTCAAATCCTAACACTTGACTATTTTTCCTACTTCTAACACATCAACTTTGAGGACAACACATCAACACATCAACTTGTTACCTAATTTATCCCACTCACTGGCAGGTGCCATAATAACGAGATGCTTCATGGTCTGCTGTGTGTTGTATGGTGTTAATGTGCATGGACCATTGTTTGCTGGCACACCACCCATCATCCATGTTTACATGATGAAAAAATGAATGCATCACATTTATGACTATATAAAAGCACTCAGAGTGCAGACTTCCACCAAGCAAATACATAACCTGGATCAAGACGGTGATACGGATCACTCCCAAAATGTAATCGTTTCTTCCTTGGGTCATTTCAGACCTTCCCTGAAAATGTCATTGACAGACAGACATTTCACAGACAGACAAACAAATAAACAAACAAACAACCCCCCGATGAAAACAACCTCCATGGCGGAGATAATGAGCCTATTACAACTATCCAGGTGGATCCAGGAAGAAGATCCGTCTCTTACATAAGTTCCTGGCAGCAATTCTATTGTGTAGTATTTTCCGTGGCTCTGGTAAGGGTATGTAACTGTATGCATTCTTATGCTTTTCTTTTGTGACTTAGGTTGTTTATAAATGGTGTTTTGTGTGCTTACCAATGTACATTAATGTCATCCAGGTAAAGTAAAAGCATGAAAACCATTATGATTCACGCAGTTTACGGCGGTTAGTGTTTGGTGGAGAGATACAAGAGAGTTCCCTCCGAGTTGAATGTGATAACTTAAACCACATAAGACCAACCTGTACAAGTAACAGCATATCATTTCTGTCAGTCAGCTTTAATTGCACTTGTGAAACTTGGCTCTGAGCTCGTGGATCTTCCTAAAACACATTCCTACAGGTCGCTGCTTCCCCTCTGCGCTCGCTCTCTCTCTCTTGGATTTTGGCTTATATAGTTGGCTATGTGGATGTGGTTTATATGTAGTTGATAATGATGGTAATCATTTTAGACTTATTATTGAAGTTTCCGAAACCATGCAGCTCCCATAGCTAATAAACAAAGACACCCTCCCTGCCCCCATTGAATGCATTGAAAACACTCACTCACTCACATGAGACAAAGGAGTTACCGTACTGCAATGTAGTTACATGTTATGAAATGTGAATGTATTCATGTTTGGTTCTGTTCTCCCGCCACTATGTTCTTTGTTTATCTCATACTTAAGTGAGGATACTGCATTTTTCTCTACAGATCATAGTTCATTTTTACCCTCTCTGCTTGTAACAGAATAAAACCTGATTCTTGAGTTTCTTGCAGTTTGCCAGTTAGTCAATAGTTAATAGTCAAGTAATTTACAGTATTTGGTGTTTTAAAAGAGAAATCCGGCCATTTTCATTTTAATGCCATTTACTCTGAACCTCAGCCTACTGATATTGCACTATTCTCATACTCCTTTCAATTGTATATTGCATCTTGCTTGTGCCTGTTGAGGTGTCCACGACCATGGCAACCTGACAGGGACAACAAGAAGGCGGACATTCCCAGCCGCACTCCCCTCCGAACAATTGCATTCCCACCCATAGTGTCTATTCATTGCAAATGTATTGTTCTGGCCCACATTCTGGTCCAGGATTAGGCAAAGTTCAGCTGGAGTAAGCTGTAACCAGAGGACTGTGGTCATGACAATGATGATGATTATGATGTTTGTGTTGTTTTTTGCATAACAGAAATCATGTTGTGTATTGAAGACATGTGCAACATTCTGGATGACTTGTCAACAGAACAGTTTAAAAAGTTCAAGCAGTACCTGAGGGAGGACCGGCCTGGCATTCCGACGAAGGGGAAAGACGTGACTGAGATAGTTCAACTGATGAAGCAGTATTATGGGTCCGCAGGCCGTGTGACAATAACACAGCACATCTTGACCGTTATAAATCGCTTGGACCTTGTAGAAAAGCTTCAGCAACCTTTTCAAAATTCCACTGGGACCACCAATCAGACAGAGAGGTGAGTAATCAATCATGTAGTGAGGCAAGATTGTCATGGCCAATCAGATTATTACTTTGGTGTGATTTCCCCACTCATGTTGCTTCACCCAGAGCTATAGGTCCTTACTATGCTAATATTGATGTGTGAAATGTAGATTCTTTACAAATAACCATATCTAGTCACTTCCGCACACACTGAAAATTCCCTCCCCCTGCCTCCATTTGAAGTTGTAGAGTCATTTGGTTTTCTCTCAGCCAATTAGGGAAGATCAAGCTATCTTACAAATATTGACATCATAGCATCTGACCAATCAGCAGTGGACTACAGCACCTCAAACACAAGCATCTGGCAGAAATCACATATTTTAGGTTTTTGAACCTGGCTCATCCCACAACTATCATAATAGCATCAAAACTAAACATTGTAAGTTGATGTAACTCACACATTATTTGGTTGAATAGTTGTGTTAAAGATTGAGATTGTTGTTATTTGCATAGCATTTTTAAAAATGAGCTTATTGTTTGGCTAAAAACTAAATGCACTATATTTGATCATACGCCCTATTCACATAAGTGGCACAAGTGTCCATTTTTACACATATGCCTGATATATGTATCTTTTTAAAATATTATTGAATGGCACACAGGTGCTTATTGTTAGTGTGAAACCTAGTACTGTGTGCATTTATTTTAATGACTCAATACTGGTTAGTGATAAAACACAATTATGAGCAAATATAAGTGGTAATTTAGTGATTATAGTTGTATTTCGGTTTTTATACACTGGTACATAGGAGTATAGCATTCATAGTACTAGGCACCTGTGTATGCCATTCATGCCATTTAATTATATTAAAAAGATACATGGTACACGAGTCCATGTACCAAGTTTGGTTTTGATACATGCAGGGGTTGCTGAGATATAAGCTCACTTTCTGTCTGGCGGCTTCGCAAAATTGGCAAAAATGGGCAAAATTGGCTGTTACGGGCGAACGGTAAAAGTTCCGAAGAAAAAACTGAAATGGGTTGGTGAGGCATCAGCTGAGGATGCTCTGTGTCAAGTATGGTGTTGATTGGAGATTTTTTTTTTTCAAATTCACCCTCTATTTTTTCCCCCCCCAGACGGGCAAGGACATATATATGGTAACTTCATTGACCATGATTTGCTATGCCAAGATGAAAAAAAAAAAAAAAAAAAAAAACATTATTTATGTCCTGAAACATCACCCATTAACTTTCTGAAGTTAAAATTTAGAATTTCCAAAGATTTCAATGAGTGCCCTATAAAGGGTTAATGTGTGAAATTCAGTGAATTGTCTGCTCCCGCTAAACTATAAAATGTACTTGTCCTTAGGGCAACTGAACGTAAGGCTGAGGCTGAGGCTGAGGCAGACACCAGCTATGTGAGGGCTTCCAAAGAGTCCAAGAAAGTGGAGAAGACGGATCTGGCGAAAAAAGCCTCTGAAGTCAAGGAGCCTGCAGTTAGGAGATCTACAAGGATACAAGCAGCCAAGAACCTAGCAGTGGCTGAAAAAAAGGAAGACCCCAAAGAAACAAAAAAGGTAAACACGCCTGCAGCACCCGAAAAAGCTGAAACTACTAAGTCCAAAAGTCCCCAGCCCAAGGTTTCCAAGCCCAAAGAAGCTAAGAAGGTGGAGAAGACGAATTTGGCAAAGGAAGTCAAGAAGCCTGCTGTTAGGAGATCTGCTAGGATACAAGCAGCCAAGAACCTAGCAATGGCTGAAAAAATGGAAGACCCCAAAAAAGCAAAAAAGGTAAACATGCCTGCAGCACTCAAGGTGGCCAAGGTGTCTGAGCCCTAAGATCCAAATGCAAATTATGCAATGTTGTAATAAAAACACTGCCATGTACAGTGACCCAATTGTTTTGTTTTTTCTCATTTAGCCTACTGTTAGTAATTAAAGAGACCCTATGCAACTTTTTCATAGTCATAAAATCTCTCAGAAATCGTTGATTTTTACTCATTTTTTAAATTAAGGCATTACAATCAATTCTCAAAAGATGATTATATTCCTCTTTTTAGTCAACTTTAGCATGGGTGTGAATACTTACTATACCCACTGTATGTATAAATATACACGCTAAAGCTGTCGGGAAAGCTCTGCAGAGAAATATGCCAGGGTGAGATAAGGTAAATTGGGACATCAGGTAAAATGGGACGAAGTTGGTTTTAGACCTTTATCTCTTTAAATATTAAAACATGTCATTATATTGTCACTACATATGTCCTTTACCAAATAAAATAATTTTGATTGGTCTAAAGTATCACAAATGGGAGGTGCCAACATTAAAAACATCAGTGGACCCAATAATTGCAAGGAAAGCCCCATGGCAAGCCGATTCTGTCTTAATGATCATAAGGATATTGTAGTTGAAACAAAAACAATATTAGGCCTATACAAAACTCTCATGAAATGTATCCTATTTCATGAGAGGTTTAAATTAATATCAAAACTTTTGGGCTGTATCCTTTACTTTTTTAAGGAAAATTAATTTTAGTGACTTTGGTGTGCATCAGGCAAATTGGGACAAAAAAATCAGCTAAAATGGGACACTTTTACATTACATTTGCCATTAGCGTTAAGGTGTTAGCATATTAGCCGCATATTAGCCTTTTCACACTCAAAGTAGGCCCATACACTCACACACACTTACACACACTTGCACGCTTGTGCTTGTGCACACACGCACCCACCCACACACACATCTGAACACTATCATTAAATGATTAAAAATGACAAATAAACATTGTCATTATTCTACAATTTGTTGCACATTTTTCAATTCTAAACTGACTGTCCCATTTTACCTGACCGAGTGTCCCATTTTACCTGAACACTTTCTTGGACTGAGGTATGGTGTCTTGTGGTCTTTGAAGGTAAATATCTTTAAAAATATTATATTTGGAAGCATATTTTCTGCACAGAAATGTTGCTAAGACTCATATGAAGTGATAAAAGTCTTCACTGCACTGCATTCCTCTTTAAGTAACTATGTCCGTTTGATGTCTGATACATTTTATAAGCGAAACAAGCAGTCACTGTAATTTAAGAGGATTTCTGATTTGGATCTCAATCCATCACAGCCCAGGCAGGCCAATTCAGGCATACCGGTATGTCCATAAGGTTATAACCGATGAGTGTCTTGGACAACTCCTTATAAAGACTCAAAATGTAGCTTTTGTCATCTGTAGCTTTTGTCATCCCCTTAGAATTATGTTTTCTGAATTGAGTTATTGACTCATTCTCATTCTTTTTTGAAGTCGTATGCATCTATGGACACATTATCCAAAAAGGCTTGCTCCACTCATCAATAGGCCTATAACGAATATGAAATTCTAAAACTTTGAAGCTCAATATCTGAGAGCTACTCAGCATGCAAACAGACCTTATAATTCCAAGGGCACGATGTGTCAGCTGCAGCAGTCAGTGGCAGGTGCACAGTGTGAAGAGTGCATGGTACACGTGGGTGGTGGTCAATGTCCATGATCGCCACCCCAGCATCCTACTCGTGGTGAGTGACTCCAGCTCACTGTCAACAACAGAGCCAGCTTTCCTTACCAGTTGCCCAGCATCCCTCTTCCTAATGTTGCCTCCCCAGCACACCACAGCATAAAAAAGGACACTGGCAATGACTGACTGGAAAAACATCCAGAGGAGCTTACTGCAGACATAGAATGACCACAGCCTTCTCAGGAAGTAAAGCTGACACTACCCTTTCTGATTCAGCACTGTGTCATCTGTGTTGGCTGACCACTGAATATGTGGTTTAGATCTCCTGAGATCCACCACCAACACCTTGGGTCTTTGTTTTGCACCATTGCACAAAGTCCTCCACACCTGTACTCGTCCTCCTGTCCATCCCTGATACACCCCACAATTGCAGTGTCATCCAAAAGCTTCTGAGTGACTGAGGAGTAGCTGAAGCCAGAAGTGAGAGTGGACAGGAAGGGACGGTAAAAGCACAGTCCCCTGAAGTGCTCTGGTGCTGCTGATCAGAGTCTCTGAGAAGCAGCCTGATGAACTGTGGTCTCTCCGTCAGAAACCCTGTCATTCAGGATGCCAGATCAACCCCCATCTGAACAAGCTTGTCTCTCAATCTGACAGACTGAATGGCGCTATGATTCTCACAGCACTTTTCCCTTGTCCAAAGGAGATTGCATTCTGCGCAGTAGGTACTGCATAGCATGTATCTTCCACGCCCACCTTCTTCTGGTATGCGAGTCGGTTGAGTTGGTGGCGGACCTGGGGTCTGAGGATGTGAAGAAGTAGCCACTCCATCGTCTTCATCATGTGTGATGTTAGGTGACTGAGAGTGTCTAAAATCATTTAGCTCACGATAGGACCTGGGATGAGACATGATGTCTTCCACAGTGTCGGAGGCTGAGATTGATGACATGAATAAAGTTGAATCTAATCTAATATAATCTAAAAGTGTGTGTGTGTGTGTGTGTGTGTGTGTGTGTGTGTGTGTGTGTGTGTGTGTGTGTGTGTGTGTGTGTGTGTGTGTGTGTGTGTATTATGTGACCAAATGGCTGAAAGCAATTCATTTCACCATTAACTGAAATGGATACTGACATATTGCTTCTGGTGTTAACACTGCCCTCCACTGGAATTTGCCATGGTGATGGAGTCATGCAACTCCTTTTTTGGCCATAGTGTGGTGCCAAAGACACAGATTGCATTGTGATCACATGACCAAGTTGCTATGGTCCTATAGCCTTTTTAACACTGCAGTGTCATGTATCAATTTAGATATTATGAAATAATGCATCAATGTGGAGATGGAGTATTGAAAGCTGTGTTATGTGAGACAGTTTGCAATAGGAGAAATGGAGTGTGTGTGTGTGTGTGTGTGTGTGTGTGTGTGTGTGTGTGTGTGTTTGTGTGTACGCTTGTGAAAGGGAGAAAGACAGATAGAGAGAGAGAGAGAGAAAAAACTGTCTGGTGTAACAATGCTGCAGTCATTCTCCTCTGGCACCACAAACATTCCAAACCTCTCCAGCGCTCTAAACCTAAACAATAGCGGACTGTACCATGTACCAGAGGAAAGGGGGGGTGGACACTAGTGCTATTTCTGGAGCAGGGAAGCTGCCAGCAAATTCCTGCCCGCGTAGTGGCTGGAGCTGAGCAAAAGCCTAACCCTGACATGGATCACCCCTGTCAGAGCTAGGGCTGTACTGCACCCAGGCTCCCTCACCAGCTCCAGGGAAGAAGACTGTGCTTTGAACACGCCTCAGTAGACACTCATGCGTCTCTCCTACCTCATATGGAAGTGGTGCGTGTGTGTGTGTGTGTGTGTGTGTGTGTGTGTGTGTGTGTGTGTGTATGTATATATGTGAACACCTGGTGCACATGTAGGTCTGTGGATGTCTCTGTTCCGGATTGTTTGGAGTCAAGAGACTGATTAATGCATCCATTTTGTCTCTTTCTCTCTCTCTCTCTCTGTCTGTCTATATCTCCCTTTTACTGTCATTAACAGCTGAAAATCTTACTCTGAGCAAATGGGGGAGGTGCACGAGAAAGAAAAACTGTACAGCTTCTCTCTCTCCCTCTCTCTCTCTCTCTCTCTCTCTCTCTCTCTCTCCTGCTCTCACTCTCTCACTCAACTGCGTCTGATAGAGCAGCAAACATCACATGATTTGATCCTGTAGAGACACTGCAAAGGGTGGAGGTGGGGGGTTGAGGGCAACAGAGGCAGCGACTGACCCAGTCTTATTGAAGAGGGATTACATAAGGCTGTTGTTGTTTTCTCCAATGGCCACACCTCAGACATCCACAGTCGAATGTTACACACACATGTGTGTGTGTGTGTGTGTGTGTGTGTGTGTGTGTGTGTGTGTGTGTGTGTGTGTGTGTGTGTGTGTAAGCCCTCTGGAGGACAGGTGCTGTTGTATTTGTATTGTATTTCACAGCAGGTTGAAAATAATGGCTTGTTTGTCTGTGAGTGTGTGTGTGTGTGTGTGTGTGTGTGTGTGTGTGTGTGTGTGTGTGTGTGTGTGTGTGTGTGTGTGTGTGTGTGTGTGTGTGTGTGTGTGTGTGTGTGTGTGTGGTGTGTGTGTGGGGGGGGGGGGGGGGGGGGGGGGGGGGGTTGTTGTCGTCGTCATCTTCTTCAGATGAGAAGAGAGACATAAGATATCCAATCAGAACATTTCATCCAACTGATAACCTATAATTAGGCTATGGACATAGCCTATGCTTTGATCTACGTGATCTAAGCAATTCAGGGATCAGGGATCATGTGAGGATGCTAGCCTATGTAACAGCATGAAAAAACAAACCACCTCCTATCATTGCTAATCCAATGCAGATGACAGATAAAATGACTATGCACTCTGGAATTCTTAAACTATCAATCAACCACTGAGGAGTGGCAGTCACACAATCACAGCAACATCATGATTTGCTCTCTTGTGTGTAGGCTGTGTCCATGAGTCATTAGCTACTTATCTTCTGCTACTGGACCAGACGCTGACACACACACACGCAAACGCACACAGGCCAAAGCACCTGACTGAAGCCTCTGCGCAATAATAGGCTTATTGCACATTATTTTCTCATTTAAGAAAAACAGATGGAAAATCACGGTTGTGGGCTATTAATACAGGTCACGTATTATTCCCGTATACCATGTAACGTTATGGATCCATGGTTCCGCCGTTTTCTCCTTGTTCTGGTTCTCAGTGACCGCCGCTGAGCCGCGGTAGGTCTCCACTCTGCACACACACAGTGCACAACACCGAACTTTCTGCGTGCAGCACGGCCCGGCGCTCTCCACAGGTGATTGGTGCCATGTGTCGTCCAATCACAGAGCTCCGATCTACCAATGCAAAGTTGTTAACCCCAAACCATAGAGTCGCCTTCGTTTGGTAAAAGCTTCCACCTTCCACAGTGGTCTCTTAAATGGTCAGTCGATGGATTTTACCTGCCTAAACGAATACAATAGAAGCAATAGACCAAGCGACGCCAGTGACATTGTAGAAGTTGTCCAAAGTGATTTGGTCAACGATACGTGGTATCTGTTTTCTGTAGCTAACTAGCTTACAGCTCTACATTGGCTAGCTACCCAACTATGCTGTCTGCCCGAGGGATGGCTCACTTGCTCATCATGTTGAGCGAAATTGCCATCTTTCACCCTAGAGGCGTGCACGGTAAGTTATTTTTATTTCTCCATGTTTGTACACTTGAAAGTCTACCTCATGTCTTGTGATAAGTGGATGTAATGCTATTCTTTTCTTTTCTAGTCTTCTTTCCGTTAGTAACAGTAGCTGTCTGAAATGTATGACGTTAGCCAGTTAGCTAGCTCGTCAGACATTCTTCAATGCGAATTCCGCCCAGGGTGTCGCTTTAACCTTCGATTTCCTCGGAAATATTGTGACTGAAAATACAGGGAAATGGAGAAAAATATTGACCCTTCATTCTAGCATACTGAACTACTGTCGAGTAGCATAATTTCAAGAATGAATCGTTTTTAAATGTATGGATGTGTTGAAATTAAACTTTATAATGCTACCATAAGCTGTCTTGGTTGGCTGAGCAGATACTTTTCCCTGCTAAAAGGGGGGTTCATCTAGCCAGCGAAATGCCTGCAGCGCAAAATGTGTACGTTGCACTTTTTTGTCGAAGTAATTTTCGAACACGTATCAGTTTTTTCCATTCGTTTCTTTCAAGGAAGATGGCCAACATTGCACCTCTAGCGTCGATTGTTAGTTAATGTTAATCTTCAATTTATAACCATAGTCGATTTGACGTTAACATTGTTTCTAATTTACCACGTAACATTGAGGCCAATGTAACACAACCGATACAAATTAACATTATGCTTAGCTTCGCTTTCAAGTTACCTTTTTGTATGTAACTTCTAATTGTAGTAGTTAGTTAGCGATCGATAAGTTGTTGAGGTATGGATGGATAAAGTAAAGGTTTTATTGCCTAAGATTAGGACATTTTGGGTATCGTCAATTCGCTTTTTTTCTCAAGGATGCTCGCCTTAAACTTCGCGGCTGACTTCCTCTTTACGGTGTCGAGTCCCTACCGGACGCTAACGTTAATGGTCGTTACAGATGGCAACTCATAGGGCTGACGACGCCGTCTTTTCACGGTGTAATGCTAAATTCGGTCTCACCGGTGGTTCGCTCTGTTGCGCATGGGGAGGGAGGGAGGGGGGGGGCATAGAATAGGTGGTAATAGAAATGGCTTTAGTCTACGGTGGCGCTGTGACACCATCTGCTAAATCTACCCTTAACTTACCCCTGTACCCCGTCTACAGTGGCATATGTATTTCGTTAGTTACATGTGTTGACATGCCTTTTAACAGTCTCCGGGGTGGCGCTATATCAGTTGTTCTGCCGTGGTGTGTGGCGTGATTTTACTGCTGGTGGGTGTTTTTGTGGCGTGGTTGTGCCTTTCACACCGCCTTCGTCTCATCTAATTGCAGCTGATACAACCATTTAGATAAGGCAGTGCTCTTCACCACAGACTCAGCCATCAGCAAACGTGACATTTTTCACTGTTCTCGTTGTCCCAGCCGTAACTTTTGCTCCGCTTTTTGACGGGGTAAGATTTAATCAAACGTTTGTGTGAATTTGTGAAGTGCCCCCTAGTTGCTGACTGGTGAGTAGGTTTGTCCCCTCCCCCCACACGCGCCCTGAATTACACAATCCTCCTGTGACACTGAAAACGACTCTTCCGATCTCCAGCTCAAGACTCCCGCATTCCCCAAATATGACCCAGTTTCACCACGGGTAGGAAAGGCTAGAGCACAATGCTTCCGCCCCTGCCCAGGGTGAGGAGGGGATATTTCCCTAGGCTCAATTATGATATTTTGTTAGGGAGGGAAGGGAAGAGAAAACAACGGTGTCAGATCACTGTCAGGCCATTTGCTTATAATTGCTCCTTTTAATACTGACTTACGTAGGCTGCATGTAGTCTCATGTAAATTATATTTGAAATTGCTTATATCCTGTTCCTGATATTCAGCCACTAGCACAAACATTGTAGGCTGTAACCTTCTCTCTGCTTAAAGACACCGGATAGCATTGCATACTGAATCAAGGCCTCAGAACGTTCATCCATGTAAACAATTACACACATGCTTACACATGTATTTTATACACTGTTTTATATAGTACAACTGTCCTCAACCTGTGTGCCTGCTACTTTGTCCACCACTGCTAGTAAGTAACTCCATTATTGAGGACAGGATGGCGTCCCTGAGAGCCCCCTGCTGGTGACAACCTTGTTTGCCTTTTTTTCAGTTCCAGTACCGGAAAACAAACTCAGTCAACAATGTGTAATGCCTATCTATTACTGTTGTGATAGAACACTTATGAACGCTCCATACAGACAAGTAAGAATCAGGACATTTCTACATGATGGTGCTTTATTTAGAGAGGAGAGTGGCATCTTTTCTCTCTTGTGCGGTCCTAGTCTAGTCAGCGTTATCTTGGTAAATATATGTGTGCTAGTTACAGTACAGATAATTCTGACTTTGAAAGGCAGGTAGATGTTTAAAAAATCCCTAACTCACCCAGTCTTCGACAAAGAGTAGCTAAGTGCGTGCACTAAACCAAAAAGGACTTTCCGTCTTGCATCTTTTTAAAGGAACACTGTAACTTTTTGGTCAATGGGCCATTTAGGCCACAGTTGGGCCAGTTGAGGCTAAGCATGTGAGGCTACTAAAACAAAAAGGGAGTTTATTACAGTGTAATAAAAAATGAACAGTTTTCTGTAAATTTGACTTTTTCTATAGAGAGGCCCAGCACAATTGTCATGTACTTGTGTATATGTGACAAAAATGTTTAAGGATGCGACTTAAATTTGTCCTGGGTCGCATTGGCACACCTAATGTCATAAGAGTCAGCGCCTAGACTTTCTCCTCACACAAATTGTCTCTCCTCAAACAAAGCGTTTGCTCTTCCTGATGAATTCACTCTAGTCTAGTCCACATAATGCTAGACAAGAGCAATAGTGAAGAATCGCTGGAGTTGGGAGAATTCCCAATAGATCACATTTGGGATCGGCATAGGTGAGCTTAAAACAGGCATAATATCATTGTTTATTAATTACTGCTCAGTCGCAGTGCCTTTCTTCTCAACGCAGTGGCCCATCCCCACAGGCACAGCTGTGATGATCGGTCATGCAGGTTCACCTGATTGTGGATACAGACCCTTACAGAAGTTTTAGATGGGTGGTCGTGACGTCTTTCTTGTTGCCCTGGATATTCCCCCCTAAAATAGAAATAGTTCCAATAAATGACTTGAAACCTAAATAAATTATCATTGCTTAATAAATTATCATTGATGCAACGCAGCTATAACTCCTGCCGGTACTTTCGGCACAATTTCAATGAAGGCCTATTCCGCTGCTTGTGCAAACCTGAAATAAAAGAACAAACGTTACATAGGCTTGTTGTTGTAACATATTGTAGGCCTATATGTTATGCAGTATAAGCCTATGTAATGTTGCCTATTAATTAATTGTTAAGTGTAGCATATGTTCCACCGGACATCCTGTCCATTTATATTGTTTATGATGGACAACTACTCGTGAAACTGGCCAATGTCCAGCTGTAGCCGGCTAGCAAATTCTGCTCCCTTGTCCTTGCTAAGATGCCACCCTGGTCCTTCAATTTCTTTTTTTGTATTTTTATATAATTGTGCTTCAAATAAAGACAAGGATTTACCTACACCTTATTCTTGTTTTAAATCATTTACATACATCATACAATCATTTTTATATTAATTTATATGGGAAGTGATAAACCAATTACCTTGAAAATGTGGTGTTGAAGGCCACACAATGGACAACTTTGAGTGAACCTAAATAAATAAAGGTTAGGCACACCAGCGCAACCAATGCAAAAAGTTAGTGTGGAGCCCAGACCCAAATTGCTCTACTCTACATACTTGTACCTTAGAAAAATAGATATACTAGACCTCAATCTTTAAGAGGATGACTTACTATGCCCTGGAATTACTTTTTGAAGCCCAAACTATCCTTTGTGTTGTGTTATCATTGAAGCGGCACTTTGGTAATGAAAGTATGAATAAAGTCGTAGACCTAAAGCCAATCAATGTTCTAGTGGGATTGACAAATAGGCTGCACACGTATTTCCCTATTCAGATTCTAGATATTGGCCGCGTTTCCCAAACACGTTAAGAAGCTCTTAACGCCAAGATCTTCTTTGGAGCGCTCTTAAGAACGCTCTGAAAGAAAAACGTGTTTCCCAAAGTCGCTCTTAGCTTAAGAAGATATTTCACTAAGAAGGATACGTAAGATCGAGCTGACCCACTCTTAACAGCCTTCTTAGCGATCAAATGCTCAGTGATCATAGCCTGCCGCTAGGGGCACCTAGATTTCTAGGCTGTAGTGATCAAGCTGCGTCAGGGAAATGTATACTCCACTTTTTTAAACAATAAAACAATTTTCAATGTTGCAATGCACTCGTGGCTGTGGACCACTGGCGCAAGAAACATAGACTTAAAAAAAATAATATTGAATTACACCTTTAAGTTTTCAACATATCTGCAGATGAGTTTATAATACTTCACATACAAAAAACATATATGAGTTTATAATACTTCACATACAAAAAACATCAACAACCTTGTGGCATTCCACGGATATCAAGGAAACCGATGTAATTGAACTAAGAACCTAATCCAATGAAGCTTCACCTGCTACAGTAGCCTACTCTAGGCGTTGCCAAAGTCCGCGATGTAAAAGTCCGGTTTGCATTAATGCATATGTGCACCCCACTCGCAGGCCACATGGGCTGGAGGGTTACATCTTCTCGGATATTAATAAAGTAGACTAGCCTACATCACATGCCTACTACCACACTATCTATAAGAGAGATGGGATGCGTCTTGCATGAGTTAATATATGAATGGCCTGAGCTAATAAAAAATAGACCTAGGCTAAATTGATAATCACCCTGTTTTATCAGTTAGTTTGAGTTTTTTGGCAGACGCAAGGAGCTGCGACCGCACAGCCCAGGCTGCAGAAGTGCCGCAAGGGCGCAGCAAATTATCTTCAGAAACAATATATTTAAGCTCACGATATTCACACCGGCCCAGAATAACGGCCCACCGGTAATCCTCCCGAATCTCCCGATTAGCCACCCGGGCCTGCACACACACACAAACACGCACGCACACATGATACATGCGTAGCCTAATTGCACCTGTAGGGGGAACACGGGGCGCTGTGTGACTTGTGCGCTTATAAAGGGGTGGGTGATCGATTTGCCTGGCATCGATTGATTCCGTTTCAGCACCACCGTGGTGAACAGCTCTCGTTAAGAGCTTCTTCAGAAGCTTCTTTGGCTTGATCTTAAGATTCTCCTAAGAAGGCAGTTAAGAACGCGTTTGGGAAACACCCGTATCTTAGCGCTCCTTCTTAGCGATTCCTTCTTTGGAGCCTTCTTAAGTCCTTAAGAAAGATCGTGTTTGGGAAACGCGGCCAATATCAAACAATTGATTAAATCATCCTGGATTTTTTTTCCAAACAGCTTAATTTGATGTGCTCACTACAGTTCACTGCTCAAGCCTGTTTCTAGCAAGCGAGCTATCTGCTCTGAACGTTTCAACTAAAGATTGTTTCTGTAACTGACCGTGTAACTGAAGTTCGCTGCGTGAATAAGTTGTGTGCTACTTTCTTTCGGGTATCTCATTTTTATTGGTTTGCATAGATTATTATTGTATACATGTCACTGGCCATGGCCATTTTAACAAGAAGAGTTCCATTTCATTTTGGCAGGTTAACTTGTCCAACCACCATTTGCCATGCTTAATTCCGTTACAGTTCATTTTGACACCCTTTTTGGATAGCCTATTATTTCATGATCATGAGAATCGTGTTGAAAATATTTTCGTGCTGAAACCTAGGCCCTATGTGTTCTCATCATGTTTAATGCTACCCATAGTCAGAAGACTTTGACAACATAAGGAAAAGATTATTGAAAGATTGGAGTCCTTCATGCAAGCTTTACTGGAAAGACGATCTTTCAAGAATATTTTCCAATGTCTTGGCAAGTATTGTTGGTAGCGCACACTCAACCATACCAGAGATGGTTAAAGTGGGTCATTGACCCTACACTTACCAATTGTGCTCATGGTGCCTCTCTTTGTCCATACAGGCCTTGGAGAAAGTGAGTTTCCTGGTGGATGACGCATCCTGAATGTGTTTGTGTGGAGACTATGACAATGGATTTTATACCTGTGAGCGGTAAGTACAGTGGCGTTCCGGAATGCTCCATTAGTGATATTGAAGTTACAAACCGAAATGTAGAATTTGAATTTCCATGAATGGGCCCTGAACACTGATCTATAAAGATAAAGGTATTCTTTATAGATCAGTGGCCCTGAATTGTTCAGAGATCCGGGAGTGACATCTGTAAGAAGAATCTATCAATGCACAGCATTCATACTCTGTGTAGCCTAACATTTGGAATCTCTGTGGTATTGGAAGGATGAAGGGTACTGACCATTTTGATTCAATAGCCTACATAGAGACTGAAATTAGCCTAGCATAGCCTAGTAGGCTATCTTTGCTGTTATGAGGGGATTAAAGGTAGCCTATACTGTACAAAGACTGAAAGTAGCCTAGCATAGCCTAGTAGGCTATCTGCTGTGTTATGAGGGGGTTAAAGGTCTACAAGACTGAAAGTAGCCTAGCCTTGTATCTCTACGGTGTTGAGGGGGTTAAAGGTGCAGTCTGCCATTTTAATTCAGTGGTCTACACATAGACCAAATTTAGAACAAAGTGCTGGTAAAATATGAAAGTGACAGCAGTTGATATTGAGTGGCTGGTGAATTTAACCATTTGTCAGAGTGGTTAGGTGACATTCACATTTTACTAAGATATGCTGACTCTATTGTTGTCCACACAAAATCAATGAAGTCATTGCAGTCATTTAATTGTCTATTCATTCACACTCTAAAAAAGGGAAAAAAAGTGGGTTTCCATTTTGACCATCAACATGTAGTCCTAGCAGGTAAGGGAGTGGTGCAATTTAATTGCCTATTTAGAGCTCAATCATCAACTGTGTTTCTCCAGAATGACAGACTACACCTTTTACAGTGCATTTCCTGTGATGTTAACTATAAAAGCATACTGTGTAGACTTGGCTCATTGTGTTTGCCATTGTGTGAGCCATTATCACCGCGTTAAACAGCCACCGCAGGTGGTACACACCTCACTTGACATGGTTCACCAGGCTATCTGTAGAGTAGTATCCATTTGCCCCTTTTCTAATGGGCATATCCGTTGTTTTACTCAGTTTGTAGGCCTGACCGGATTAACCTGGAAGCCTATGGTGGCAGTCTTTGTTTGGAAAAAAGGTGTATAGTTACCTATGAGAAGAGTATCTTATTAGAATGTTATTTCCCCTCATTTGAAAGCACTGTCCAGTCAGGCGAAAATGTGTCCAAGTTGCACCATGTGCCCATGCATCTGGGCTCTGTTATGGGAAAATGAGTGTTGTATGTGTGGTGATGGATTGTTTTTGTGTCTTGAAGCGATTATATCAGGCTACTTCAGTTATGGGCATGCTAAATATCAGTGGTGGAATGCCTCTGTGGTGACAGTAAAAGTGCTAATTGCTACATCAAGGCACCTCTTCTGTGCTTTCAGTGTTTAGGCACTTTTCCATTGCCCTGTCTTTGCCAGCACTGATCACTCATTTTCAGAGTTAGAAATGCTGTAATGCTGTTGAGGGTGATGTGTGCCTCAACTCTGCATGCAGATCCATGTTGCACTCAACAGCCACAGGAGGGCGATGTGTGTCAACATATCCCGTCACTGCTCCGTGGGAGAATCATCATTTTGTGGCCCTCGATATTGTGGACGAGTTTTGAAATAAATGTAATCTTTACTGTGAAAATGCATGTTCAGAGCTCAGTGCCATAGTGTGTAAATAGCAATATTGTTAGATATGCATGTCTCTGTCTATTTTGCAGTCTACACATTTGGTTAAAAACCCTACGTTTAATTATAAATGTTAAATCATTACGTTATTTCAGACAGCGTAGGCTGAGATGGTCGCGATTTCTATTGCTGGAGAAATTAATGTGGACATCGTTTTGTCCAAACTGCTGGCCGATCCTTGTCAGTTGTACTAGCGGTGGTGTGAAATTAATTATAAATGCGTCAGCTCTGGATGGATTGACTAGCAAGAGCGATGGAGAAAATCATGGATGCAAGGCGTTTGGTTTGCGGCTGACGCTGAGTGCCTTTGGTGTCATCGTGGGTGGGAAAGAGACGTAAGAAGAAGCGTAGTCCGTTACCCCCGCCTCCTTCCCTGCGGGCGGCTCGGACGCGCACGCGTGCTAAACCTTGTGGGAATGGCTGGTGTGTGATCGGGGGTTGGGCCGCTGGAAGCGAACGCAGAGTTAAAGAGTTTTTAATGTCCGCCATGTTGGCCATGGCGTATTGAACCAGGGAGAGGGAGCGGAGCTACGGAAAAAAAGAGACCGAGAGAGAGCGACCAAGATCCGGGCCTTCCCGGCTCCGTTCTTCTCGCCATACCCATATTTTGTAACCAATCGAACGGTTGACTCCTGGAGAACGCCACAGTTCCATCAATGAGAACTAACATTTGTACAGTTGTGATTCGTAGGGGATCGGATAGATATATGCTGCACCTTTCATTATAAAAAAATGAGTAAATTGTCGTTTCGGGCACGGGCGCTGGACGCTACCAAGCCACTACCCGTCTTCCGCTGCGAGGACTTGCCAGACCTGCACGAATATGCCTCAATTAACCGAGCGGTACCGCAGATGCCGACGGGGATGGAAAAAGAGGAGGAATCGGTATGTTTTATGGTTTCAAATATTGTATTTTATAATTTCGCCATGTTTTCTTCGTACGGCGGGCGCCCCTATCTTGCCTGCGCAAGCTTGCACAAAATGGCCGCCATTTCTGTTTTTCTTGAACACGGTAGTATGCGAAGTAATATTCGTGCTCCGTCGAAATTTGTGCAGATATTCAATTTATAAGGTTATATTTGTTCTATTTTGAGAGCAATAGCTGGGTTGTGTCGGGTTGTTTAGCCAATATTTGGTTTGCAATGCACAAAGGAGTCACGTGACTTTGCCTCAATCCGCCATTTTGTTGACTTTCTCTGTCTCTGGGATGGGCCTGTTGCCTGCAAGTATTGAGATTCGACAGCAGAGGGCGAAGCTGGGTCTGTGATGCTCATCATGATATGTGCACTGGAATTATGTTGGTACTAGGTCCTTGCACACAAGCGCCTGTTTGTCTTTTCCCTGCTACTACAAAATGACATTCCAGTAACATTTCACTGCACGCGACGTGTTAGACTTGTGACAAATCTATCCGCTAACATCATCAGGGATTCTTAATGGTTAACCGTAACGTTACGTGGGCAGGCATCCTTCAGTTGTTAACATTTCGCCGGTAAAGATAACCTTAGCGCTAACATTTAGTGACAAGTCAGTGTATGTTGTGTCAATGTCCTATTATCTCTCTGTTGATGAGCACCGTAGGCTGCATGCATTTTGCACACTGACGTTAACGTTACGGTACATGAATATTCCTGAAGTGGA
This sequence comes from Sardina pilchardus, assembly GCF_963854185.1. NCBI lineage: Eukaryota > Metazoa > Chordata > Actinopteri > Clupeiformes > Clupeidae > Sardina > Sardina pilchardus. The sequence continues at coordinate 19,238,431 of NC_085012.1, forward strand.
GCTTGCCGGGGAGTCTCCTGGTGCAGATGCAATGTTAACGTTTACATAATCATGCACGAATACCTCTTAAGTATTCTCAATGAGCCATCGGGAGATAGAGTGGGGTCGGGTGAATATTTTTTGTTGTATCCCCCCCTCCCTCCATGGTTGTATGTCTCGTCGACGATGTGTGTAGCTGCTAGGCGGGCGCCCAGCTGCAAGGCTGTATTGAAAGCCCCCGGGCTGGGCGCACGTGTCATCAAGAACAGATAGTATTTCCTGAGCCGCAAGCAGTGTCCTTACAGTCTTTTAACATGATGTGTATCGTGCTAGTAGTTGCAAATATTTGAAACAAAAACTGTCAGTGTATGGTAGGGATCCACACTTTTTCGGAGGAAGGCAGTGTCACCTCACCGGTACTTAACCGGTAACGTCAGCTCTCGGTTGGATTTAAACTCTGTGTCCAGCTTCCGCTCTCATACGAGCCACTGATATATGCTTTAAAAACGTCACTTTTCTAAACTCCTGCTGAAATGGATCCGCATCTAAACTAAATAACATAGTAATGACAGACTGACTCTAGACTACTCTTGTACCTTGTTTACATAGCCCTAGTAGCCCGTCTGCCCGCGAGGCACCGCTGGTAATGACATGCTGGGTCCCAGTGGAAGAATGTGTGTTTGTGTGTGTGTGTGTGTCTGTCTGTCTGTGTGTATGTCGAGTTGTCAACCTCAGTTAGTGCTTGTACATCATCATTCAGTATATTAGGTGTGCTGTCGCAACATGAGTTTGAGGGTTCGTGCATAGAGGTTGCAGAACTAGATTGTTGCACTAGGCTGTCAAGAAGGAGCCCACGTTTTTTGTTATCTGGTGTTGGCATGGATACACTGTATTTGCATTATGTTGAAGGGGTGGTTTGGTCTGTACTGGAGTGTACTGGAACTTTTCGGATGGGCTGCAGGATTGTGTATGTTTAATGTGTACACATTAAGAAGGGAGGGAGAGTGAGCTGCTGTGTAATTGGAGCAGTCTCGCATTAACTAGCCTATCTGCGTCCCTTCCAGTATTCATTATCTTGGATGAATCATTTGCCAAGGCATATTGTTTGAGCAGTGCTCCCATTTCAAACCTGCACATTAATGGACTTCCTTGTTTCTGCGTGGGGTTGGCTGTACTTTGTTGTTTACTGTAGTGTGAGTACACTGCCAGTAAAACAGGTTTTTATTACTGATATAGGCTGCGTCTCAACCAAACCTGAATGGCATGTTTCCCCATGAGGGCATGTGTTCATCTGTGAGATGGAGAAAAGATATTTGAGCTGGGTCTGATTAGTGTGTGTGTGTGTGTGTGTGAGTGTGAGTGAGACGGAGAGAGAGAGAGTTAGAGCGAGCCATGTGTTTGCAGGTGTAGTAATTGGCCCCCCATGTGACTGAGCAAGTCAGTCAGCTCTGGGACAATTACAGCAGAAAGTCATTTCCGATCTGAAGTTTGTACAGCTCTGTCTCTATCTCTGTGTGTGTGCACTCTCGTTAGTTTGTTTGTGTGTTAGTAGGTGACTGTGGTGAAGTTTCTTCACTTTGAATTGCCTCGCTCATGGAGGAGTCCGCTCCTCATTTGCATAGAGGAGGAATATTAATGAGCTCGTTAAGTGTCCCGTCTGACGTGAAGCCAGTGTGTTAATTATGAGGCTGTTAATGATGGCTTAATTATCCCACACGCAGGCTGTGATTCCCTATCCCAAGAGGACACAGAGCTGGTATGCTGAAGGTCCTATACTGTGACCGAGCCTTGATTACATGTTGGATGTCTTCTAGAGGCTACTATGATTTCTCTGTGTGCCACGGTAGTTTGTGGCATGAATCTCTGATGAAGTTGTTGCTGCACAGCAGTATACGAGTGGATGTGGTTATGTAGGCTCTTCTGTGAATCAGTTAGTGAGTCAGCTTGTCAGTTTCTGTCTGTGTAATAGTATTTGGGCTGTGCAAGCCGATGTGTGAAAGTAGCCACACTCGATTGTGTGTGTGTGTAGTATATCGTATAGCCTTAGAGCTTGTTCATAATTGCTCTACTTGGTTGCATATCCTACAAGGTGCTGTACCCTAGATGCTGCAACAAACCAGGTTGCAATTTAGAGTGGGTCTTGACTTGTTGTTGCCTGTATAGTTGCATGTTTTTTGTTTTTTCTTTTTTGTTTATTTCCCTCGCACGTCACACAAACTTTAAAGGGTAAGGCTCTAATAGCTGTCTCAGTATGTCATAAGTGGGTTTGTTCGACCCTTCGATGTTTAAAGGCTGTGTCTGATGGAAATGTAGTTTAACTCTCATCATATGGTTCGCCATCCCTAGATGCACAGAGAGAGGTGGCCCTGTGTGAACCTCTTGCGCGCACACACACACACACACACACACACACACACACACACACACACACACGCACACACACACGTCTGCTGGGCAGGCACTACGTCACATGAGTGGGGCTGCTGCTGAGTGGTATTCATGAGGCCGCTCGGAACGCCGCTGTCACTACCGGGAGGATGGATGGGAATGCTATCGCTATGGAGACGCTCCGCTCAGGCTGCTGAGGTGCTGGATGTGGATTTATGATGGAGGAGGAGACGATGATGCAGTGGACAGGTGATGGAGGAGAGAGGCCCGCAGTTTGCAGTACAGGACTGAAGATGATTGAGTGATTATGGATGTTTTTGGTAGAGCGATGAAGCGTTGCTTTGGATGATGGAGATATGGTGTTTCGATGGGTCAAAAGCTGCAGTGGTGTTGGAGGGAGGATTTTGGTGCTTACGGTTTGATTCTCTGGCTGTGTAGTGTCTCCCTCGGTGTGTGTGTGTGTGTGTTTATAATAGAACAGATGCTCAGGGCTCCCAGAGAGGTCTTGTCTCCTTCCCCTTGTGTGTGTTACGTAATGTTCTCAAGGGATTTCTGTGAAGAGGCTGTATATGATAATTGACTCCTGACCCACTGACCTCTGTGTGTGTGTGTGTGGGGGGGGGGGGTCTTCCAGTCTATATTCTGTATGAAAGCAGGTTGTCAGTGAAGGGGACTCGCCATGTAAAGCACTTGCTTCTTATTTTAGTCTGTAGCTTCTTTAATTTAGTATGTCGGCTGTCCCCTGAATTCATCTAAACTCACCAGGCTGTACAGAATGTTGTTTGTGCTACATGATTTATACAGATTGGTTGATTATTTATTTATTTATTTTATTTTACTTTTTTGGTATCACAGTTGCTTCCCATGCGATACAGTTTTGTATAGGCTATGTAATGGTTGTGCTGAAAAGCGTCTTGTGTGAAGTAAGGGAAGTTTTGTTGAACTTGGTAGTCTCCAAATTCCACAATTTCGTGTGAAATCTGTTTTCTCTATGCATTGAGCAAACCAGATAGTTGACAAGTTGTGTTATTTCATCAACAGCTAATTTAGCCCAGGGAAATAGTTAGATTTTTAATGAATGTTCAGTTTTGAATTTCTGCACATTCAGACACTACAAATTACTTGATCCTAATTCCACAAGCCCAAAAAATTGCACTTTAATATGTGAATGGAAAAACTATTTTGTCACGACTCGGGCAACATTCAACCAGTGACCTTCAGCTTCAGTGTATGGTATGGTCAACAAATGACTTATTTCATGGGTGCACGTCACGATAACTATGTCTGATTTTTGCCACGCTAATAGTCTCCTGAAATATATTTACTGACAATGAATACATTCACATCCCTGTTTTTCGAAGATCAGATAAATATTCATTATAGCATTGTCATTGTGGTTGCTGTAAAAATCATTGTTTTTGTTTTTTTTGTAGAAAAGCCCCAAAACCCAACTTGATAATTAGCCTATTGTTCCATTTTAATGTGGAGATGTTCAATTGCAATTGTGTGTGTGTGTGTGTGTGTGTGTGTGTGTGTGTGTGTGTGTGTGTGTGTGTGTGTGTGTGTGTGTTAGGGCTGGGACAACGCATCGACTTAACCGATTAGTTCGACGCAAAAAATACGTCGGTTCAAAATATGCGAATCGACACGTCGTCAAAATCAAAACAAGGTTGGCGGCAACGTGAGTGACTCCTCAGAATTTCAAAAGTGCAAGGCACTGCAGCACGCACTCGTTCCTCTACTGCGTTTCTCTAACTATGGGCCGCGGACGGAGCTGCACCGGTCCGCAATGTAGAGAGACTGCTGGTCTGTGAGGCGTGCAGTGAAATTAGGCTCAGTGCTTCACCTGATAATTTGCTGCGCAATTGATGAAGCAAACGCGGCCCGACAGAAAAAGAAAACAAAAGTTTCAGCAATCAGGAAGAAATACTTGCTAATTCGATGTGAATAAACATACAGCAACACAATGAAGTGTTGGTATGAGCGTTCATTGAATGCATGCATGTGCGTGTTTGCGCGACAGAAACTGAAACTAATCGATAACGTTGGTGGCAAGTTCTGTTCAACCTGCTGTTTAATTATTTAACGACATTTAATAGAACAACGTGGATTCTTGATACAGAGCAGAGTATAGTTCAGTCAAATTTGAGTATGGTCAAAAGATTGCAGCCTTAGTCTTTCATCTAAAAATCTCCAGATCAGTGATTTACGCCTATCTAAAAGTTTCAGCAATCAGGAAGAAATACTTGCTAATTCGATGTGAATAAACATACAGCAACACAATGAAGTGTTGGTATGAGCGTTCATTGAATGCATGCATGTGCGTGTTTGCGCGACAGAAACTGAAACTAATCGATAACGTTGGTGGCAAGTTCTGTTCAACCTGCTGTTTAATTATTTAACGACATTTAATAGAACAACGTGGATTCTTGATACAGAGCAGAGTATAGTTCAGTCAAATTTGAGTATGGTCAAAAGATTGTAGCCTTAGTCTTTCATCTAAAAATCTCCAGATCAGTGATTTACGCCTATCTGCTCGGCCGTAATACATAGACTAAAGTTGGTATACGTGTTTCCTGAATCCTTACATTCAGAGATTCAAATGGAATTTCATTAAAAAGCATATCAATTTCGTCTCCATTTGCCTACCAGAGTTTGATGCTTGCATGAGGGAAACATCCCAAAACAATAGCACCCATATTATTGCTGTTGTTTTCAGAAGTAGGCTACTGTATTTATCATGCAACCATGCAAAAGCTATTGTAATCTTACATTACTAAAGCAGGTCTGATTTTTTCACAAACTTTTTGTTAACAATATTAGCATTTAAAACATTGACTGCTTTGAAGTGAAAGTACACTTAATACAGCATAATAATAATAATTATAATAATAATCATCATAATGATGATTTGATGGGGGTATACAGTATGTGTATGGGCCCTATGGCTCCAAAGTCCCAAAGACTTAAAATAAGCCTACTTAACTTGTCATTTTATTGATGACAGTTGGGATCTTGTCCCCTTCAATTTGACAGCACTCCCAGTGTTTTCAAGGCTTCAAGGTTTTATTGAATGCTACCTCTGACTTAGAATGCATTACTTTGCACTTGCATAGTCTTTCATTTTGGAATTTTAAGAGCAATAAACATACATTGCAATGTTTTATTTCATTCAGATATGTAAATCAACATGTATATATTGCAATTAGTCAATTAGTGGGGAGATAATCGATAATCGAATCGAATCGAAATCGAATCGAACTGAAAAAATGAATCGTTAGATTAATCGATGCATCGAAAAAATAATCGCTAGATTAATCGTTTAAAAAATAATCGTTTATCCCAGCCCTAGTGTGTGTGTGTGTGTGTGTGTGTGTGTGTGTGTGTGTGTGTGTGTGTGTGTGTGTGTGTGTACTTTGACAGTAATGGGTTGTGTATGGTGAATGTGTGTGTCTACACACATTTGTTTGAGTGCTAAGCAGTTCTCTTGGTGTGTGTTTATCATGTAGACAAACAAGAGGTGCCACTGCGTCTGTTTCAACTGAAATGTCAATATGCAGCATAGCATCATTTCAACCTTTTCTCATTTTGCTTAAGTGTGTTTTGTAATAACTTGTTAGTGTGCCCTTACCTTAATATACACATACTGCCCAATTCATAGGGAAACTGTGTCTTGCTGTGTTGTCTGCCTTTGTCTGTCTGCTTTTATACAAGAGGTAGTGGGCGCAATCATGTAGTCCTGAATGTAATGTTCAATATTTATGATCATGTATATTCATTAATCCCTGTGTTTGCTAATTTGTGAATGAAGAGAAAGGATAAGGCAGTTTATTCCTCTCCGCTAGAACGTGGAAAGATTAGTCTTATCAGGTCATCAACCCTAGTATAGATCTCCCCCGAGAGGTCACGGAGGTCTGCAAAACCTCATCAGTTGATGGCGTTTATTATGGTGACGTCCATGATCTGAGGGTAATTGCGGTAGAAGCACCCAATGCCCCGGTCACCTGACTAATGATTTAGATTGACCTAGTAATGGGCCAATGCTATTTTGTGTCTGGACAAAGTAGGCAAAACGATTTGCTTGTTTATTTAAAAGGCAGTGCTGTTTATGACGTTGTTCCGTGAAGTTTCTCAGAACTGTTTCAGAAGAGAGTTTTCCCAGTTGATCCATTTGGGCATCTCATGTGGTTTCAGACTGACTCACTCAGCACTTATGTGCTAATGCGAACACGCTAAATGAACTCTGAACTAGTTTAGCCCCATGCCGTCTGTTCTCAGATTGCTCATGTCTCAAGGTTGAGTCCATCCACTAGTACTCGGCGTCAGACACAGGATAAGCTATACAGCGGAATGCTTGGCTCCGAGCAGACTGAAACATTTTTGAGTAGGTTACCAATAATGGCCGCTTTACTGCAACTAATGCATTTAAGCTGTAACATATCTGCTTCAACAGCATTTTCTTGCATCAATACAAGGCTACATGTGTGAATGTGCTAGGCCTAAATAACTGAAGCACCTTATTGACTTGCTGTGTTGCTTAAGTTTGTAAATCTCACACACATTTCCATCTTGGTCAGTCTGCCGTTTTAACACACTGGCATGGTTGCCTACTAGCGAATGCTTTTCCTTTTTTGTTGTTGGTGTCATAGTGAATCTGTTGGAGAACTTAAAAAGTAGGCCTACATCTAGTCAAAGCCATTGCCCATCTATTTGGGATTTAGGTTATCCGTTGTTTGTGTATCAGCCCTGTATGAAGATTCTATTTCCGAAGCGTCTGATTCTGTGTATACCAAGCATGGAGTATACAGTCCATGCTGGCCTATGGAACCTGGTTCAATTAGGGTGGAAGGAGGAAGGGTTGGTGTTGTTGATTCTCGCCCCAGTAATGTGGCTCCTGTCCTGGCTAGGGATCTGCCATATCGTATCATCCACGATATATGGGTGGAATTTCTCCCCATGATAAGATTGTGATCCCACGATACTACAAGGTTGAAAGTGTTGAGGCACTGTACCTGAATTGAAGTGTGGGCCAGTATGCCATGTTAAAGATTTGAAAGAAGACGAATAGACTACACTATTGACATCCCCAACAATGTCTGGTAACTTTAGACACAGTCATATTGCTTGCTTTAGGCTCTAAATGACACTAATGATGGGCCTAGCTGATAGCACATATGTGTTGCAACATGAGCACAGGACCGATCGCATGTAGAACATGCAAAAGTACCGCTGATGGTGGTGGTTAACCACTGAGGAAGAAGAGTTGCTGATCAGGATTATGTTTTGGCGATCACATGAGTTGTGATGGTAACTTTGGGTTGCCATGGTGATCCTGCTGTCTGTTGGGACTGATATGCTACCTGCCTGAACCACCTTCGCTGTGATTTCCCTGCAAGCCTCTGGCAACACAGCTTGGAAGGCATGATGGGATGGGATGCAGTTTTTTAATTCCAGTCAAGTTTATTTGTACAGCACATTTCATGCACAGAGGCCATTCAATATGTTTTACATAAGCCAAAGCAAACGGGGAATTGTAAATAAAAGGCAACAGTCAAAGAATAGTTTAAAAAGTAAAGATCATCACAAAAAAAGAAGACTGATTCAGAATTTCTAACTCAGTGCTGTTGGCAGAAGACATCTGAACAGTTTGGTCCAGTGTGTTGACCAGCAGCCTAAAGCCTTTGTTTTCAACCACTGAAATTGGCCTCATGGCTGCAATGACCCTTAAACTCTGTTGGAGTGAGCGACGCGTAGTTGAAGACCCATTTGTCGGCGGGGATTGTCCTCTTACAATTTTCCACTCTGGCGGTGCACGGTGGTGAATTGAGCTGTTTGACAGCCTGGAAAGTTGCTTGTGGTATTTTTGTAGGTCATCAGCCTCTTGCAATATTTGCATACTGGTTTTGCCTCGCCTGTCTTTATATCATGGTTTTCAAGTCATTACAGGAAAGCCAAAATGCTGCCACAACGCTGACTCAAAACTGGTCGGTGCATAATCAATTTCAAAATCACTCGCAATGCCTCTCGTTAAGTCTGAATTGACAACTGACTGATGTGCAATGTTGAACAAGGGAAATCAAAAGTAAATTAAGACCCTTCGCTGTTTAAAAGAGCATTGTGAGTCATTTGTCATTTCAACCAGTTTGAATCTTCACACACACAGGGTGCCTCTCAACATCTGTCCTCGATGCTCAGTCCTCCAGGCTCGTTCCCACTGATCTATAACTAACACTGGATAGACTATCCCATTGTTGCCGCCCCATCATTCTTTATGTAGATCAGTGAGGACGAGGACCGAGGAAGGATGGGAGGATGTATAAAAGACGAATGAGAGGCACCCGTAGTCTATAACATGACTTGTGAGTCCTCGTTTCATCCCACTTTTTATGATGTAAAGGATGGCGTGAAAAATAGTACAATTCACCATCTTCACATCATAATGACATAAACTGTGATGAGTCGTGATCTAGTTGAAAGTCAGCGTTGCCCATCCCAACACACACTGGCCTACGTAGGCAGTGCAGCAGCAGCAGTGCAGAAATACACTTCAGTAGACGTTTAGTCGGGCTGATGTGGTGTAGTAAAGGCGGCTGGTTAATATTTCATATGAATGTAGCCACTGCACTAATGAAAGATTCATCTAACGGTACAATGGCTGAATGCAGCACTAGAATGTCTGTCTGTCTGTCTGTCAGTCTGTGTGTGTCTGCCAGCAAACCAGCTCAGTGATAGAATAGGGTGTATGTTTTTGCAACAAACTCTATGGTCTGTGTTTGTTGTGCAGTGTAGGAATTGTGATGGGTGCGTGCGTGCTATTTTCAGTTTGGAAGAAAGCAGTGTGTAATTGCAATGTGTAGGTGTAGTTTTGTTCCAACACCTAGATGAGTGTTAGTTCATATTGCCCTACGTTAATGACAATCTACTGCTGATTTTCTGTGTCCCGACTGTGAAGTCATTTGACCTCCCCTTGGCATGGAGAAACGTACTGCCGGCAGGTGAAAAGCCTGTCTAATAGGAATAGACATGTTGATGCAGTCTAGCCTAAGCAAAATTAACACACATTTCAACTTTTCAGTCGGTTGATTTGTGAGCGTTTCTTTTGAAGAGGGTTGATGGCGTTCTGGAAAATCCAATAGTTTTGCCATAAGGTGACCTCATTCACAGACATTCAGCACCACTTCCACAGAAACAAGACATGCCCACACACACACACGCGCTACACAAAGAGGAGTCTGCTGGCACATTGCCAGAAGATATTCTAGAGAAAGACGGTCACAACTAAGCTCACACACACACACACTCTCACACACACACACACTATCTCTCCTGACCACACATCAAGGAGCTGCTACAGCTCCATAACTGCGTGCGTGGTGTTGTGGGGGATTTCACTCTCTTTGTATTGAGTAGGGATGTAACGATGCCCAGTGACTTGCTAAAAAATCGATACACACTTGTATCTGCTGATGAGGGGAAAAATGAATCACGTTGTGGCTACGTTAATAAATAAATGGTAAGAGCTATGTGAAACTTAACCAAAAGTAAAGAGTAGCCTACCTTACACAGCCCATCCTTGCCCTGTCTCTATCAGTTGGCACACCCCTCCTCAGTGCAGACATTTTATTTACAATTCCAAACATTCACCATCTTGTTGCGAAATTGCTATTAAGTCAGGCTAGCATTATTAGCATGAATAGCACGGTGAACACGTAAATGGAGTCTCTTCCCAGACTTGAAAGGGCCAGTCCCAAGGAGTAAAAGTAGACCTCTCACTCTGAAACTTCCACACACGCCTGGGGAAGCTGAACGGTCCAACCAGTAGACTATGATTAACCAGCAAAGTATACTTTGTTTACAATATTTCCAGGCTTCAGCTAGTGCTGCTGACTGCTGAAGCAGCAAGACACAGAAAGGGGTAGAATATTGGACTTTATGTAGCTTATCAGCAGCACCAGGTTGTAATATATCTGCATGTGTGCTGTTATGAGTCAGAAAATCATCACACAAACAGACTGCAGCTTAATTGACTAAAAAAACAACTGTGAGAAAATTGCGTTGTGAGCTTAAAATCTTGAGTTGAATAGATGAAGAGACTTGAGTTGGGTGTATTGTTACTTTTCCCTAGTATCTCTAGTATTGAGTATATGACTTGACTTGACTGGGGTCATGTCCCAGATTCCTCAGCCTGCTCCCCCTGCTGGGTCGGGACAGGGATCAAGTGTAATGCCTGGGGGCAACCGTTCCATACAGTGAGCAGAATTAACTTAAAATTCAACAATGATTTTCATGTAATAAGTTGTAGGATATACATCAGTAATGTATTACTGTTTGGTGTAATTTCAATTTAATTTAAGCTTTGGTTTCTCAGTGTACTCGTGTTTAGTTTGACCTCCAGTATGGATGTGCCTGGGTTAGTTTTCTTATCGTACAGTTTGGGGTACAGGAACGTCCACTGTGGCAGTGTGAGTTTGTGTGGTCCTTCTTAGCCTCAACTTTCATTACAAAACCAGGTGATGACAAAAAAAGATGGCCGCCTTGTGTCACTCACAACTTCTCCACAAACACTACAGCGCATTGTATCATTGGAATGCCTAAACTATTCCTGCAGCTCACTAGAATCAGAATGTTGGGAGTTCCTCAGCAGAGGTAAAGCTGTTTGCTTCAGGGTCGATGACCGCGGTAGCGGAAGCCTTTCATATTAACATGCACTGGAATGTATAAGGCACTTGACTTGCAATAGCAGATTCAGGAATCATCACCACCACCACTGTTCCACTGCTCCTGCAATCTCCACATTATGCAATCTGCAAGAATTTGTCTGTTCAGTGGCCTAATTGAGCACCTTTCCTCAATTGTATTGCCTTTAGGTGTGCTAAATAAACGTGACTTGACTGGACTAACTGCGCGGCTATGCTATTCTTTGTGTATCCTCCATGGCCCTCACCCGGTCACACTGATTATGCATCAGGCTGTTTTTTTTTGTTTTTTTTTTGCAACATGTCCAAATTGACATGAATAGAGGGATAACTGGAGTAATACCCCCCCCACCCCCGCTGAGACATGCACATCATTGGTGGTTGGCGGGTACTGGGTTTTGGTCTCATTTCTTGTTGCACAAGCTTGCTAACATGTCATAACTAGATTACAGAATGACTGTTCTTAATTGTTAACCTCATGTCTGTTTTGGGCAGAACTGAATGTGTTGTAGGTATACAGCCTAGATGGCCATCTACTGGCATCACATCTGCTTGCATTGTCAGTAATCATGCTCATGGTTTAACTAGACGATTGACACAATGATGCAACCTGGAGTTATGAAACTGAACATTTCATCACCAGTTAATGACCTGTAGCCACACACACACATCAAAGCACACAAGCCGCCCTGGTCACACACACACACACACACACACACACACACACACACACACACACACACACACACACACACACACACACACACACACACACACACACACACACACAGAGCTAATCTCACATTGATTCCATACAGACTCTCATTAAGCAGAGTCGGGTTCAGTTTCTCTTGTGTTCTCTCTGCTCTTGGACTGGATAGGTGGTTGAACTCTCCAAGGCTTTGCTCAAGCCAGTAATGTTGTGTAACTTGTTTATTTTATCGTTACAGCACACGTAAGAAATGGGTAGGCCTATGCGTCTGTTAGTCTCTGGCCTACGGCTGTTGTCTCCTTTCAGCGTGTGACGTGAGGTTTCTCATGCTGGTCGAGGGCTTGCTTAACTCTAACTCCAGGGGGAAATGTGTTCAGAGTGCATTTCAGTGTGAGAAATACAAGAACAAATTTAAAAACGTTTGGGGATTTGTGGTCTAGGCCATCATGGAGTGGCCTTTTGTCTAGAAGTGAACTCCTCAGTATGGGACATTAGGTTAGCATGGCTGCTTGGGTACAGTAATTTCCCGCATATAAGCCGCATTGTGTATAAGCCGCAGGACAGTGTTTTGTGCAAGTTAAAAGAAATAAAATGATATTAACATCATATTAACTGCCCCCCCGTATCAACCTCATAGCAGAAGAAATGTATAAGCCGTGGCTAATAGTCAGGAAATTACGGTATGTGTGGACATGCAGTAGAGTCTCTGTTCAGACCTTTTACAAATGCCCTGTGCAGCACATGGTATTTGGCCTAGAAATCCACACATCAAAAGGGAAACTTTTGGAAGTTGGTCACCACGTTTATGCCTCACTTTCTATCTGCAGGAAGGAGTTCATCATTAATGTGGCTGCAACAATGAATTGATTTATCGGATAGCCTGGTTGTCAGCTATTAAGTGAAGTCAACCATCTTGGTAAATGGTTCATAACCAGATCATTTTTAAAACAAAGGTCCTGACTGATTACAGCTTCTTAAGCGATAATATTTTCTCTTCAGTGACAGAGACAATCTTGGGCTTTGGGGAACACTGATCAATGCTTTTCACCATTTTCTGACATTGCGTCAGTTAGGCTAGACAACTATCACGTTGATTGAGGAAATGGTCGAGAATGAATCGTCAGTTACAGCCCCACTGTCTCCTCCACAGCAGGCCATGCTACGCTGAAGGGTGCTTTTCCCGCAGGGTACAGCCACCTTGCACACGCATGCCAGCCTGAATTAAGACACTGGAGAGAGACTGGAGCTACAAAACTGTCAACATGGGGAAAGTGCTGTAATAGAATGATGGTGAAACTGTTCTCAACTGCCCCGTTGGCAGTGTGTGAGATTGCTTCCTGTGATGAAAATATTTATTTGCTTAACTCCGGAACTATACTAGCAATGGTATACCTGGATTCTTGTTTGGTGAGCCTATGCTGTGGCATGCTGCGATTAAGCAAGCCTGTGGTGTGTTATTTTCGGCTGTGTGTGGTTTAGGAGTATGGCATGCCAACCGCATGAAACCTAGTGAGGTTTCTCAACCCACGTTAATGTGAAATTGAAACTTGTGCCGTATCGTGAATGTCATCTGAATTCTAGCGATGGGCTCTCTAGCAGATGATGGCAGACTGTCTGATTCAGTCACACAATCTATACTGAAACTAATACTGATGTGTGAATGTTTGTTTCCGTTCACTCTTTGTGCGAAATTAGTCAGTGTCTGGTGCACAAATGATCCCATCTGCTTTTTGCGTTCATGCTGTATTGCTGCGTATTCGATGCCCACATGTTCATATCTCGTGCGTCAGACAATGTTCTCTAATTTGAGCTGCTTGCATACATCTGCTGTAGAACCCATCGTATTGTAGCTTAAAGGCACGTTTAGACTTGCTGTAGACAACGCGTTCGTGTACGCATCATGGCTGCCTCGCGTATTTTGCGGTAGTTTGGTGCGTCGGTCGTGCACGTCGTCGCAAGCGACCACGACGCGTCCGCGAGATGCAATACTGACAAGAAAGTAGGGGGCGATCATTGCCAAAAGAAAGTGACTGCAAGATGCATTATCGACATCAAAGCTGGGGGCAATCATGAGAGTAAACAATGGCACATGGCCACATCCACATCTGATATTAGGCTACTAGTCTCCCCCTGGTGAAGACCTCCAGTAAGGTGCGTAATGCTGCAGCGAGTCTGTACACGGGACACAGCAGGTCGCACACGGTCGCATACGCTTACGTTTGGTCTAACGGCAAGTATAATCCCAGCCTTAGAATCTTGTCTGACTTGATCTGGCCATAACGATCGCAAAGCAAATCCTGTACTTCTGCGCTCTGTTATGCCTGTTAAACAAGTCCCTTTTTCATCTGGATCAAGTCTGGATTGCAATGTTGTTTTAGTTTGCTGCATGCATATCTACTTGTCTGTGTGTGTCTATACCCTTACCTGTATGTGTGCACCTTGTCTAATGTGTGTGTGTGTTTGGTTGCCATAGGAACACCATCTCCAGCGGGCCATCTCGGCGCAGCAGGTGTATGGGGAGAAGAGGGACAGCATGGTGATCCCCGTGCCCGAGGCGGAGAGCAACATCCCCTACTACGAATCGCTCTACCCTGGGGACTTCAAGATGCCAAAGCAGCTCATCCACATCCAGCGTGAGTACTCTGTGTGTGTGTGTGTGTGTGTGTGTGTGTGTGTGTGTGTATGAGCATGTTGGCGTGTGTCCATTGCTTCTTAGAACGGTCAAGCTTGGAATTGTAGCTGCAATATTAGATGCCATCCAGCATGATTGACTGACTAGCTGTGTGTGTGTGTGTGTGTGTGTGTGTGTGTGTGTGTGTGTGTGTGTGTGTGTGTGTGTGTGTGTGTGTGTGTGTGTGTGTGTGTGTGTGTGTGTGTGTGTGTGTGTGTGTGTGTGTGTGTGTGTGTGTGTGTGTGTGTGTGTGTGTGTGTGTGTGTGTGTGTGTGTGTGTGTGTGTGTGTGTGTGTGTGTGTGTGTGTGTGTGTGTGTGTGCTTGCCTTTGTGCCCCTGGAGTTTGAAGTCCTAGAGACTTTGGTGTCTCAGATGGAGATATGGATGATGAGCAGGTGTTTAGGTGTATGTTTTTTGTAGAGGTGGCTTTTGTTGGCTTCTAAATGTGGAATATGGCTGGGATGGGTAATTAATCACTGCATAAACATGCATTTGCAGGGGTGTGTTTGTTTGTAAGAGGTCAAGTGTGTGTGGAAGCCAAAGGAATGTCTACAAGGGCTGCGATATGATGAGATGCGGCTGTCCAAGACCATTTATGTGTGCTCCTACGCACACACTCTGGCAGTCTGGTCTCTTTGTGTGTGTGTGTGTGTGTGTGTGTGTGTGTGTCGCTGTCACCCAGGGGAGATCTGAGCTGATGTATTCTGTCTGCTCCAGTTGCAGAGAGCCCGTCAGACAGTGGAACAGAGAGAGTGGGGCGGGTGGGGGGGGGGTTAAGAGTCCTCTGAGGGATAGAAATCTCTCTACAAGAGATGTTTTGGAAAAAAGTTGATTTCATTGGCCTCTGTGTCTGCATGCGCATGTTTGCTAGTGCGGGAGATGTGCTAAATCATTCAGATCATGTCCTTCATGATGAGGCATAGCTGTATGTATGCAAGGAATTTAATTCTCGACTGGATTCCTTTTGGTTTAGCCTATCTCACCTGGTGCATCATTTTTAAGAGAGAAGACGATTAGTCAAAAGATACTTGTCAAGCACCTCTGTGTCTCTTCCACGTCACTGCTAAAACACTGCCTATCCCTTCAGTGAAACCAGAGAGGGTTAAAGCGGAGCGAGAGGCGGAAACGGTCGATCATTTCCACGTTCTGTCTTCACAAGGGGGACGGGGGCTAAATCCCCCTTTAAGCAGACCTGCTAACATTCGAACTGAACTGCTTGCCGATCTGACAGAGATCGATATCCCACTATGACGTCTTTGCAACACGCCTCTTTAAGCAGACCGGAACTGTTCGAATTTTGCTTCCATAGAGATGCATTACGTTGCTCTATCTTGTCAGTAATGAAGGATCTTTGGTGAAACCCACATGCATCAACTAAGTAGCAAAGACCAGCTGACTGCACAGGATGAAACCTGCACACATTCACTGGATTGTGAAGCAACCTGAGGTCTGTTAGCCACAGTATTGTGGGACTGCAGTAGCGTCGTGGCTAAGGAGCTGGGCTAGCATGCAGTAGCCTGAAAAGTTGTGGTTTCAATTCCCGGCTTCCACTGCTGTGCCCTTGAGCAAAGCACTTAACCCCGAGATGCTCTGGGGATAGTGGCCCTGGTACTATAATTGACACATGTACGTCGCTTTGGATAAAAGTGTCTATTAAATGAGTGAATGTAAATGGAAGTTAGCCGTCTGCTTTGGAACCTCCAGTGGCGGTTGAAGCTTGCGCCTGTCAGGGGTTGTTCACTTGGACACTTCAGGGGACCAGGCTGACTGATAGACGTTAACATGCGTATGTCTGGGAATGGATTGATTCTGCCCATATGCAAACAGTGTTGCTCTAAGAAATGTGTGTTTTGCAAGCATTTGTGTGGGTGCAAGTGCATGCACCTGCAAGTGGTTTTTTGTTTGTTTGTGTGTGTGACTGACTAATTTTGTAACCAACTGTGTGTGTGTGTGTGTTGCTCAGCCTTCAGCTTGGATGCGGAGCAGCCGGACTACGACCTGGACTCGGAGGACGAGGCGTGCATGCTGCAGCTGCAGAAGCAGATGGAGATCGGAGCCATGCAGTTCGAGGAGATGATCGAGCGGCTGGAGAAGGGCAGTGGCCAGCAGGTGGGTGCAGACGCCTTCCTTGTAAGGTGTGCGCTTACACTTGTTTGCAATATAGAGATGCAAATAAGAGTGGTGTACAACGGAATAAGGTCATGTGGGTAACTTCAGAAGTAACCGCTTATCTTCAAGCTACATGTAAAAAAAATATCGGCTCAGTGTAGTGTTCCCTTCGAGAACAGCGGGTCCTTCCAACGTTACCTGGGTTAGCCAGTTGTCCCACTATTTAGTATAGCCCCTGGATTTGCTGTGTATGTGTGTGCTTGCACGTATGGAGGTGCAGACATGAGCACCAGAGGGGTGTACTAGATAACTTTTTATAGGTTTTTATCCAGGTAACTTCAAGAGCAACCGCTGATCCCCAAACAGCTAGTCACCTCAGAAACAGTAGCTGTTCAGTGCAGTGTTCTGCAGGAGAACGGGATGTAAAAGCACCTGTGCGCTGAAACTGTGTGCTCAGCAGTTGGAAATCTGTGGTGGTGGTAACGCAGTGACCTAAGGACCTGGCTAATATGCCATAGTCAGAAAAGTTGTAGGTTCAGTAGATGCTGCCACCATTGTGCCCTTGAGTAAGGAACTTAACTAGGAGCTGCTCTGGAAAGACTGGGCGTTGTAATGATTGATGTATGCAGCAAGTCGGCCATTTGAATAAGGACAAATCAAAAACACAATGGTCCCCTCCACCCCCTGTAAATGTGCTTTCACACATGGAAATATTGAGAGTCTTTAAGATGTCCGCTCTTGTTCTTTGCGTGTCTGTAAAGTACGAAAGTTGTTGTATTTTCTATAGTGACAGTTGGTTCTAATTGTCTTGGCTGTAGTAGGCCTCTTCAGTGGCGTCTGAATGTCAATGTTGACAGATTCCATCTTATTATGGTGGTAGTGTAATGAGCTTTGGCTAAGGAGCTGGGCTAGCATGCAGCGGCTCTAAAAGTTGTAGGTTCAATTCCCGGCTTCCACCACTGTGCCCTTGAGCAAAGCACTTAACCCCGAGTTGCTCTGGGTACAATGGTTCATGTAATATGATTGACATACACTACTCACAAAGAATTAGGGATATCTGGTTTTCATGTGAAATTTATGGACAATGTAAATTAGTTCAAGCTTCAGTGGTGTTACATCATGAAAGTAGAGGCATACGATGGTGATTTTCCTCATCTCACAAACAATTTATTGAAACAAAGGCCAATAAATTTCACCCGATAGCTGAACATCCCGGCCTTCTTGTGAGGTAGTGTATGTAAGTCGCTTTGGACAAAAGCGTCTGCTAAACGAATAAAAAATCTAAACCTACGTTCTCCCTCCCCTTCCCCTGCGTAGCTGGTGACTCTGCAGGAGGCCAAGCTGCTGCTGAAGGAGGACGACGTGCTCATCCAGGAGGTGTACGAGTACTGGAGCCGCAAGCGGCGGAGCTGCTCCAGCGGCTCGCTCATCCCCACCGTCAAGCAGGAGAAGCGGGACGGCTCCAGCACCAACGACCCCTACGTGGCCTTCCGCCGTCGCACGGAGAAGATGCAGACGCGCAAGGTGAGACACGCACGCACGCACGCACACACACACACTTCATGATTTATTCTTCAGCGCAAACATTTTTCGTCCTAGTTTGATTTTTAGGACCATAAGAACTCCGCTACACTCTCAGCTACACTCTGTTACTTCATAACTGTGACTTAATGGTGTAAAACATTATAATTGCAAGGGATTGGTACATTTTGTATGTCTGCCAGCGTCAATCATAGCTTCATACTTCATCAGTGGCACATCAGTGGTCTGTGGTTGCTAACCAAGGGGTAAATAGATTGAACCGGAACTAACCTGGTAACTCTGTGTGTGTGTGCAGAACCGTAAGAACGACGAGGCGTCGTACGAGAAGATGCTGAAGCTGAGGAGGGACTTGAGTCGCGCCGTGTCCATCCTTGAGATGATCAAGAGACGCGAACGCAGCAAGAGGGAGCTGCTCAGCCTCACACTGGAGATAGTCGAGAAGAGGTATGCACTCACACACACCCCACAGTCACACACACACACACACACACACACACACACACACACACACACACACACACACACACACACACACACTCATGCCACACCAACGTATATTTCCATTTAAGCTCAACTTGTGGACATACTTGCCTGAGAATTATTGATATGCATATACACAAATTGATAACGTAGGTGAAAACAAAACATACACAAGATGCATGATTAAACATCCACATGCAGCTCCAAATGTCCAATCTTACTCTGTTGAATTGCGTACACAGACTGCATACAGGTACATCGCATATGCTTCAGTTATAGCCTTGACATTCCCAAGAGGTCAGATGTAGCCATTACCCAAGAGATTATCTTTGTCGCAGACATTCACTCCACACACCAGCGTGGTACTTTGAAATGCATGTTGAGATCTCTCTGTGATTTTTATGATCTCTCTCACTGTATGTGCTGCTGCCATTCTTAGCCAGGTCTGTTGGTTAAAGAGATGCTTATGTTGATGAGCTTAGCCTAATTTAATGAAGGTTATGATATTTAGGAGACTACACCACCCCCTCTCCTCTCTGCCAGTAAGCTGAATGTTGATCTCTGTGTCTCCTCTTGTGTGGTGTAGGAACGGTACGCCCGACTTCGGTGCGGATGTGATGGCGGAGGCTCTGGCCCAGCGGGCTCTGGTGAAGCCCATCTACAGCCTGCCCCTGCTGCCCATCCCCTCCAGCGGGCAGCTACGCCACCACGACCTCCTGGAGCTTAAGGACTACCGCAGCAAGGTACACACTCACACACTCTTGGACATTGAGATGCATAGATGTACCACCCCTGCGGACGGACACACACACACACACACACACACACACACACGCATTCATGTACATGCTGCGTTATCCCATGTTCTATACATAGTGCATGCGTGTCCTATATAACACCCACATATTCGTGCATCACATGTAAAGGCGGTCCGTAGGCGACTTCAGTGAAGATCAAAGCAAATGGAATTCCTCAGATCTTTGTCTTTGTTCTAATGATTCTTTCTCTTTCTCTGTGCTTCTCTCATTTTCTCTTTCTTTTTTATCCCTCTCTCTGTGTGCCTCTTTCTCACTGCCATCCCCTCTCTGTCGTTTTCCCTCTTCCTTCCCATCGCTCGTTCTTTCTCTCCCTCCCTCCCTCATCATTTTTCTGTTCTTCGTTTCTCTCTGCCTCTATTCTTCCCCCTCTTCCTTATGCTCTCCCTCCCTCTCTCTCTCCCTCCACCAGCCGGAGAAGACGGAGGTGGTGCGCACCAAGAGGAAATATGAGAAGAAGCAGAAGCCTCCGGCCCTCTCCGCCTCCCAGCACAGCGGCCCCGCCATCTTCAACCCCAAAGACCTCAACCAGTACGACTTCCCCAGCTCCGACGACGAGCCCTACACTCAGGTACACACACACGCACACGCACACACACACACACACACACACACACACACACACACACACAGACGCAGACGCATGATGCGTGCCCTCAACAATTTCTCCAACTTGCATGTTAAGCTCACCGAGCTAATATACACATCTGATACATTTTAAATAAATTAAATAATCAGCAGTTCTGCCTGGGTTGAGGTTTCTGAAGTGTGATCCTGACTGACTGTGCGTGGGTTTTTTTCTAGATCCACTCAGGTTCGTCAGAGGCAGAGGAGGAGAACGATCCAGACGGAGTGTATGCCTTCAGGAGGAAGGCTGGCTGCGTATACCATGCTGTGAGTCAAGCAGACACAGAAATACACTTACACTCATTCACTTCTGTCATTTCTCTTTTTTTCCTTCTTTCTTTGACAAAATGGGTGTTGATCAAAACACACACACACACACACACACACACACACACACACACACACACACACACACACACACACACACACACACACACACACACACACACACAACCAGTCCCTTTCTGCAGGTTACTCTAAGTTATTTTCACACGCACATGCACACACCCCTCCTCTGTTGACGTTGTGTTGTCTTGTGTGTGTGTGTGTGTGTGTGTTCAGGCGCGGTCGGAGAGTGGCAGCTGGCCCTGGACCGTGCCGGAGGAGGGCGGCTCAGGCGACCCGCGCTTCCGTTTCTCCCTCACCTCCCTCAACAACCCCCTGCGCTGCCTGGGCCTGGCACGCCGACGCCTCGGACGAGGGGGCAGGTCAGCACACACACACACACACACACACACACGCGCGCTCGCACACACACACACACACACGCTCGCGCACACACACACACACACACACACACACACACACGCTCGCACACACACACACACACACACACACACACACACACACACACACACACGCCTGCGCGCCACAAGTATGCATACCAGAGATGTACTGTACATCTATACAGAGGGAATTTGTCACAAATGGATGCCTGCAGGCAAACACACAAATATTTGCATTTAAACTGGAAATCCTTATCTAAACACAACGTATGGTGTACATCTAGTGTGTGTGTGTGTGTGTACTGTATATAGAAACTCATTAATACTGAAAGGCTGCATAAGTAGTGTTTGTTAAACGAGCAATTGAAATGAGTGTGTGCGCTCAATCTCATACACACTCTGCTCTGGTGTCTCACTCGTGTGTCCTGTGTGTGTGTTTTTTAGGATTCTGCTGGATCGGGCTTCCTCGGATCTGGACAGCGTGTTCCACAGACTGGACTCCATGTCCGAACCGGACCTCTCCCCCTTGCACTCCGCCAGTACCTCAGACGCACCCACACACACGGACATGGACACACACCCGGCGGACCGGCGCGGAGACCCCGCCGCCGCCGCCGACACACACACACACGCAAACACAGACGCTCACACCGCCACCACCGCCACCTCGTCGTCCTCCTCCTCCCAGTCGCCGTCGTCGTCGTCGCAATCGCGCTCGCTGGCCCACGAGCTGCGGCAGGTGCTGCTGAACATCAGGACGTGCCGCTGGAGGCACTTCCGCCCGCGGACGCACACCGCCAGCCAATCGGCCGCCGCCGCCGCCGCAGCCCGCCGTCCGCTGCGCGGGATTGGCCGAGGAGGAGTCGGCGCCGCCCAGGGCCGCATCACACCGTTAATCAGTGAGTCTCAAGCATGCACCAGCACTGTGTGTGTGTGTGTGTATACTACAGATGTTTTGCTGTATGGTCCGGGTCTTTGAGGTTGAGTGGCTTTGCTGTGAGTGTGGCTTCAGGGTGTGTGTGTGTGTGTGTGTGGGTGAAGAGTTTCTGCCCACTCTTTCAGTAAGGATGAAAATGGCTAGTGTATGTCTCTGCCTGCCCATTTTAGGCTGGTTATAATTGGAAAGTCTTGCCAACCATGAAATTGTGTGGAACTCCCATTGTGCCATTGATTACTGTGTGTGTGTGTGTACATAATGAAATGTGTAGGCACTTCAAATTGATTTCTTTTTCAGTAAAGCGTTTGTAGACTCTTCCTACAGTGTTTTCAATTCGGTCGTGTTAAAGTATGCTGGATGTGGCTTGAAGTTTCCACTCTGAATAACTATACTGTGTGTGTGTGTGTGTGTGTGTGCGCGTGCAGTGGTTACACCAGAGCAGTTCCAGCAGCATCAGGAGCAGCTGGCCCTCATGCAGAAAGAGCAGCTGGAGCAACAAGCCAACCAGACGGTGACCCCCACACAGGTAAGTGTGTGTGTGTGTGTCTGTGTGTGTGTTTCCTGTGTCTCCTATTACAAATGATGGTCTTCTGTTTGCAGTCAGTGTGTTGTCTGAAAGATAAACGGCACACTGTAGCTGGCACGGAGTTTAGTCTCTGCGGAATTTAGTGCTGTGTGTGCGAGAACGGTCTTCGAGGTGCATTGCAACGGCATGTGTGTGTGACTTTAGTGTGTGTGTGTGTTGCGTTGGCAGATTACTCAGACGCTGGACCCTGCCAGTGTAACTGGCATTGAATGGAGTCTCTGTGGATGTCAGTGCTATGATGTGCATATGTGTAACATTGTGTGTGTGTGTGTGTGTGTGTGTGTGTGTGTGTGTGTGTGTGTTGGCAGATTGTTCAGATGCTGGACTCTGCCGGTGCCCAGTTTGCGGCCTCGGCGCTGGTGTCGTCCGACCAGCTGCTCACCCTCAAGGTCAAAGAGGAGGGCAGTGGAGGGGGAGGGGTCAACGGCGTTCTGCAGCCCTCAGGTGAGGAAACGATACACATTTTCACACATACACACACACACACACACACCCACACACACACACAGATGGAGGGATACACAAATGCATAAACACAGAGGGACATGCACACTGAAAGGGAGGCACAGAGTGTAGAAGGAGCTCCCACATACACAAGGTCATATATACAGGTGCATAACACCAATGCGAATATACAATACACAGTGCAGTCCTTCAGTAGAGAGATGTGCATGTTCCCTCAGACAGCCCATCTTCAGCAATGGTAGAGGTTTAGTTTCCTTGTCTCATGATGTGTGTGTGTGTGTGTGTCTCCTCTCACCTCTGTAGGTGTGTACAAGGGCTTACTCCTCCCCACCAACACCACCAGCCCGTCGACCACGACGGTCTCCTCGACGGTGACCCCTTCCTCCGCCTCCTCGACCCCCAACAGCAACTCTGCCCACGCCCCCAACGCCCACCTGGCCCTGGGTAACCACGGCAACCCCACAAACTCTGCACCGCCCGTGCTGATCGGCAACAACCTGCGGCTGAGCATGCCGGCGCCGCCCATCACGAGCCTGAGCGCGCGGCACCTACCCAGAAGCCTCAGCGTCAGCCCCGCCGCCCTCAAGCTCAACAACAACTGTCAGATCCCCAAGGTGGCCACGGCGACCAGCAACATGGACCTGGTGCCCAGGTGAGGAACTCGTGTGCGCGTGCACACACACACACACACACACGCACACACACTCACCAGGGCCGGCTCTCGGCTAAGCCCACCCAAGCATCGTCTTCCCCACCCAAACAAAGATGAGATATCATATAAAATATAACATTTTTGGCAGTAATTAAACCACAGCAATACACACATTTTAAAGTGTCTTGATGCAACATATGAAGCCATGATCTTCAACAACAAAAAAAAAACTCAAGTGACATCCTGTTTTGAGACAGACTGTATATCAGAAATGCTGTCCATCCCTGGCTGCTGTAGATGGGCATTGTGTAAAAGTGTCCCTCTCTCTCTCTCTCTCTCTGTGTATGAAGGGAGAACCACGAGCAGGAGAAGTCTCTGAACAGCTTGTCGGAGACCACAGTGGCCATGGAGGTGACGTAGTGAGCCCAGTAAGGGGAGGGGCCTAGCCCCTCTCCCCCTGTCCATCAACGGGTGCTGTGCACCAATCACCAACCGGGGATGCAAAGGGACAGCCCACGGCGGGTCTCCACGGCAACGGCCGCGGACTGGACGGCAACAACTCATCTCTTCGCCGCTTTTTTTTTTTTTTTTTTTTTTTTTTTTAAACGTTTGTGTTTGGATCACCGAACCTACCCCCCCTCCCCACACACATCTTTCTTCTTTTTCTTTTTTTTTTATACAAACTTCACGACTTTGCAGACCTTACAATAAGAGCATCCACTGTACAGGAACTGTGTCCGGACTCCCTGTATATAAGTTACTTGAATACAGAACTGTTCATTTGTGATGTTTTGCACTTGGGAATCAACATTTAAAAAGAAAAAATGAAAAAGAAAAAAAAGGCAAAAAGCAGATGGAGGAGGGGGGCTGAGGGGGGGGCAGGGCAGGGGTGTTGAGAGAGAGAGGGGGGGGGGGTGTTGGGAGAGTGAGCTAGGAGCCACCGGCATGGTGCCAACCCTGCTGTTTTATTTATTGTGCGTGTTTACAGTTTTATTTTTTATTTTGATTTGTTTTTTTGTAACTTTTTTTGTATTCTCTGTTTAGCCCTCACTCCCGTGTGTGTGGTGTGTGTGCGTGTGTGCGTGCGTGAATGTGTATGTGAGTGCGTGCGTGTGTGTGTGAGTGTGTATCTGAGGGGGAGGTTTGCGTCTCCCGCACCTCTCTCATCTCGGCACTGCTGTCACCAGACCCTTCTCTTTCCTCCACTCCCTCTTCCTCTTCCTCAGCTGCTCGACATTCAGACCACCACACACACTCGTCTCCCCCTCTCTGTCTGTAAACAAGAGGCTATTTTTCTACTGGTTTTGTTTGTTCATGTAATGTTTGGATGTTTTGTGCTAAAGCAACAGACTTCTCCCACCTCTCCATCCCCTCCCCCACCCCACCCCATCCCACCCCTCCACCTTGGTTGGGAGTATGTGTGAGTGTAGATGAGTTGGGTGGAGGTGGGGGAATCCTCACAGATCCTGCAGTCATCATTCCAGTCTCCCGGCTCCCTCACTCACTCACACACACACACACACACACATGCGCACACACGCGCCACCACCCCTAAACAAAGGCACATACACACACACACACACACTCACACTCTTCAATTGAAACACCTTACCTCCTCCCACACAGAGAGAGACACACACACACACACACACTGCCCCCCACCCCACCCCCACACGGACACACGCTCCCCAGGCACGGGAGCGGCATCTGGTCTCTTCTGTGAAGAGGTAGGCAGTTGGCACGGCTGCCCAGGAGTAGCCTCGGTGCCGCTGCCCAAGAGGCGCCCGCAGGCCAACCCGCCCCCCGACAGACCGAGAGAGTTTATCAAGAGTCTGCAGAAGAAAAGATTAAAAAAAAGAAGAAAAAAATAAAGAACTGAATGAAATAAATAAATAAAAAATGTGAGGACTCACGTGAATCAGACAATAAAGCCCAGGTCCATATATGTGAAACACTACAGTGTCTGTGGGTCATTTGTATAAGGCATGCTGAACTGTGTGTGTGTTGAATGCTGCGATGGATGTGTTGAGTTATAATTAAGAGATCTCGTGTTTGATGAGTGTATTAAATTATGTGAATCTGAGTGTATGAGCTGAATGATAACTACTCGAGATAGTTGTGTGTACACATGACTGATGATCTGTGTGCGTGGATTTTTGTATGTACAGGTTCAAAAATAAGCAGAGCACGTTGTGGTGTGTCATGCAAAAATAAAGGTTTAAAACAATAGTGTAATGCATGGTTAATTGACCTGTTGGAACACTGATGCAGTCATGGCCGTTTGGTCATAGTGGTGATCAGGTACGAACCAGTTCATGTACAGCTGCTACACTCTAAAAATAAAGGTGCTTTGGTTCTTTAAATCTCTGGATGGTTCCATGGAGAGTTCAAAATTGTGTTGAATAGAACCATTACATCAGGTGAAAGGTTGCCTTGATGGTTCTTTGAAGCACTGAAAAAGGTTGCTCTATGGCATCACTCTGGAGAACCGGTACTGGGCCCATTATTTTCTTGGAGTGTAATGTACCTCCTATCTTCATCTAATCGGTCTGATTTATCCAAAGTGATGTACTTCCTATCTTCATCTAATCGGTCTGATTTGTCCAAAGAGACTTGCATGTCGATTAATTGCAGGGCCAGACTTACATGGAGCGACCCTGGGTTCAACGCCTTGCCCAAGGGCACAACCTTGCTCTTTATTCACACATTTACCATAGCACTCTTTATTAGTATGGATCCACCATTATTGTTAACAGTACCCAAAGAACAGCTGATACTAGAGAAACTCACATGGCAGGCCTTTTCCACTATCCGAGAACTGGCTATTTTATGGCTAATGCTCCAGATGTTCAACCGTTCAGAACATTTCGACCAAAGATAAATCTCGGTTTGGAATCTAAGAAGTTGTTTAGGATTTGGTATCCAAAATAATAGTTTTTCCTGTAAACCAAAGTGCGTGTCTTAATCGACAGGATCCTTAATGCACTCTACACCCTCTTATCAATGATGATTCTTTGGTTCCCTTAAAAACTGGTGGAAATGCATAGTGGTTCACAAGATGGCAATAAGGTTCGAAGAATCCTGAACAGAATCGGTTCAAGGGCCAGTTCTCTTTTGGAACACGCTCAATGTGTAGTAGTAGAATAGAGGGTCAGGGTTCTAAGGAGAAGTTCTTCAGATCTGTCTGAGCTGCCATGGTGATGGAGCTCTTGGTATCTGCTGTGATTGTGAGTTGTTTAGTGGGGGGTGTCTCCAGCTGTCACAACAGAATCATCAATCTGTCCTCTGAATAAGAAAATGCCCCTCCCCCCCACACCTGTCCATCAGCCTTTGAGCCAATCAAGTAATTCAGTGCTCAATTGTGATGCCAGCAGAGGAGGCAGCCTGGAGCCTTTTCTGTGTATGCTGGCAGAATGGGGGTGTGAGGGGGTTGCCCCTATTCTTAAGGGCCACTCCAAGGTCTGGAGGAGCTCTTTCAGCTGTGGCTGCACACACACACACACACACACACACACACACACAAACACACATACACACACTCCAGTGTACAGGAGGGATCACACTAGTTGTGTATGGGCCATTCTACAGAAACATCCATCCTGCATTTGCATGCAGAAATGTTAAGTTTCTGTGGAATGACCTGTTTGTGATTCTGCTTCTTTCAGTACTCTCACTGAGCACACACAACAATTAAGTTTTCTGCTTGGACTGTGTGTGTGTGTGTGCGTGTGTGCGTGTGCGTGTGACTGTCTGTCTGTCTGTCTGTGTGTCTGTCTGTCTGTCTGTCTGTCTGTCTGTCTGTGTGTGTGTGTGTTTTAGAGTGTCTGCTTAAGTATTCTTCTGCACATGCAGCATCTCCCCTGTCTGTTTTAAGATATAGTGTAGAGCTGGAATAATGATATTACGAAGAGCTACCAATGACAGCATGGTGCCACTTGCATGATAAAGCAATGCAAGCAATGCTGTCCATGTTTTTTACAGTCATTGGATGTTGTAGTGAGGTCATTCTGAACTGCAGAAACAGAATGACCTTGGCTTGAATAGGTCGGAATGTTTAGATATGGTTAAGATTGTGTGTGTGTTGAAGTGTGTGTATGTGATTGAGTTCACCATGACAACATTGCATTGAGCAACGGCACAGATCTTTCGGTCTTCAATTACACACCCCTGTGGGATCACAGATGAAAAGATTTCACCCCCCCCCCCCCACCCTCACTCCATCTCCTCTCTCTCTCTCTCTCTCTCTCTCTCTCTCTCTCTCTCTCTCTCTCTCTCTCTCTCTCTCTCTCTCTCTCTCTCTCTTTCCACCCCTCTCTCCCCCTTTCTATCCATTTCTCTGTTTTTATGGATCTGCCCCACCACGGAGGAACCAGATAAGTCAGTAAATACACTGCAGCTGTTCCCCAGCTAACTCCAACACACACATACGTGACACTCACACCCACACACACACACACACACATACGCAACACTCACACCCACTCCCACACCCACACACATGTGAACGCACCCAACCTCCCCCTCCCCCCATAAACACATTCATCTCCTATATATACCCCAACAAACATCTTCATCCCTCTCTCTCTCACACACTGACATACACACACACACTCACACAGAGACACACACACACACACACACACACACACACACACACACACACACACACACACACACACACACACACACACACACACACACACACACACACACACACACACACACACACACACACACACACACACACACACACACACACACACACACACACACACACACACACACACACACACACACACACACACACACACACACACACCCTCAGCCACTCCTCCATATCCATATCGCATATCACGGGCCCCCCAGTGCAGCCTGCCTCTGATTTGTTGTGATGATGTTACATGAGCCAGAGGTGCAAGTCGAGTGTAAGTGGGGGTTGCTGTGTCCTGCAGCTGCCCGCCTCGTGCTGTGTAGTCGAGCTGTGGTCGACGCCAGTGGAATGACTTTGTGACCCAGACCCCTGGTCACACACCGCCCAAACGATTTCCAAACTCAAGAGAATGATCGTGTCTCCTGACTGTGATGATTTCCCTAATCCAAGAGGCATTACGTCACTGAATATCGTGTGACGACGTAGCCATGCAGATGACTTACGTCAACTGACGGTGTCGTCATTTTTCGAAAAAACGTTGCTATATGTCAAAACGAATGCAACAAACGGACGCAGGCAGCCTGCATTCACAATGACAGTCGTTTAAAAGTGACTGCTGAGGAGCGAAGCCTTTGGGAGACGGAGGAAGGAGCTGTGAGATAGACAGAGAGAGAGAGAGACAGAGAGAGAGAGAGAGAGAGAGTGGAGAGTGGAGTGGCAGTGCCTGTGGCGTGAAGATTGCCCTGTAGAGTTGACTGTTGACAGGAGCGAAGATGAGCTCTGTCTTCTTGAGACAGCGTTGATGAAGAGAATCTCTCCGCACTCCAATGCCTTTCAGCCTCAGAGAGAAGGAGAGAGAGAGAGAGAGAGAGAGAGAGAGAGAGAGGGAGGGAGGGAGAGAGGGAGAAAGAGAGAGGGAGTCCTGAATTTCATTACCAGTTGAGAGTTCCAGCCCCAATTCCCAATTAATTCAAAGACTAATTGCTTCATGTCCCCATTAATGAATAAAAGATGCCATTTGAACTGTAAGGGTATTGGCATTCACAGACAGACATTAAACAGTGTGTGATAAAGTGTGTGTGAGTGTGTGTGTGTGTGTGTGTGAATGAGAGTATTCTGTTTTAGTCTTAAGCCTAATCCTAGAAGACGTGTATACTTGGATATTTGGATATTGCATGGCTTAAAGGTGTGTGTGTGTGTGTGTGTGTGTGTGTGTGTGTGTGTGTGTGTGTGTGTGTGTGTGTGTGTTGTGTGGTGTGTGTAAGTGTGAGTGTGAGTGTGAGTGTGTGTGTGTGTGTGTGTGTGTGTGTGTGTGTATGATGCAGTGAAGTGTTAAGGATAAGACTATTATGAATTTCTCTCACAGTTTCATCTTCATCTCGATGATTGAAAAACTTCTTTCTAAAACGGATAGTTCCGGTCCTTGATTATGATTGGCTGAATCGCGTTCGATGCCGT
>NC_085012.1:19280423-19287923 GCF_963854185.1 Sardina pilchardus
AGTTGAGACACAACTTCAAGGGGGCTTTCCATTGCAACTTCCTGTTAGCTCTGGAAAACAACTGGGTAACCGATTCGGTGCATGGAAAATGGAATGTAGCATAATCCCAGGTAACTGGGTGGACATAACTAACTGGGTGGAGACAACCCAATTAAAAAGCTATCACCCGAACAAGCTGAAAGGGCCACAATGTTGGATTTACTCAAGGTAGCAATGTGATTCCTGCAACAGCTCAACCCAGGCCTTCCTCTGAGTAATAAACGTATAACAGTGGAGGCCTCAAGCTTTTCCCTCTCCACCCAGAGTCACTGCTGCAGCAATGCTGAACCGTCTCCCTGTTATATTTTGCACTTAATGTGTGCTGGATGTTATTGTGTGTGTGTGTGTGTGTGTGTGTGTGTGTGTGTGTGTGTGTGTGTGTGTGTGTGTGTGTGTAACCCTGCATGAGGTGAGTGTGTTGCTTTGCGTGATGCGTACTAGGAAAGATTTGTAAATGGTGTGTGTATGTGTGAGTGAGTGTCCTGTTGGGTATGACTGAAGGGAACTCTGATAACTATTGTGTCCTGATTTCTCCCTTTGAATGATCTTCCATTGAACTGTTTCTTTCCTCTGTTTCCCTGTCTCTTTGCTTTTCTCTCTCTCTTTCTGCTCCATCTCTAATTAGGGTGCCTCTCCAGTTTCCTGCTTCTTGTCGTGATTTCCTGTGGGTGACCATGGGCAACGACAAGCAAAAGTGGGATACACAGTATGGGGTCCTCAAATAGGATGCACACGCTCGCTTTCACACACACACACAAACACGAAAATATCATACACTGAGAGAGAGAGAGAGAGAGAGAGAGAGAGGGAGGGAGAGAGAGACAGAGGGAGGGAGGGAGAGAGGGAGAGAGAGAGAGATCTGTAGAGTTCCTTTCATTCTTTGTTCCGAATGTGGACCATGCGATAAGACTGCTGCTGTGCCCACACCCTGTACTGTGGTTTAGCCTACAATAGGGCTTTCAGTCCACACATACAGACACACACACACAAAGCAGGTTTTTCTCCAGCTCTGCACTATACTCCACAAATATAGCCTAAGAGGATACACAAATAATAAAACCACTGTAACCTCTCCACTACACTTGTTCCACCACAACGAGAAATGTCTGCAGGCAAATATGCACAAGTCTGAATACTGAATGACTGATGTTGTTGATACAGGCCATAGGCTAAAGGGCCTAACAATTGACAAACTAGGCTTAGTAACCTAGGCTTGATATTTGAATGAGGAAAATAAATGCCATGCAATGCAATTCAGGCCTAGGCCTATCCCATTGACTGACTGTCTGACAATGTTCCAAATCTATGGGCGAAATTTAAGAGAACCATTTGTCTCTGTCCCGCCCTGAATGCCTTGCGTGAACCGGACGCAACACTTGCTATTAAGCTTGGCTTCTCATGTCTGAAATTCCTCTGTGGTGACATATGCTATGAGGTATTGACTAAGAAATGTAGCCGCCGAGAACGGACACACAACGGGGACAGGTGATGCAGGCGGGGTAGGAGAAGACCCTTCCACTATGACTGCAGCAATTCATTGAGGCGTTCGTCGGTAGCAAGTGAGGTGCGCTCATAGCCTACTCTAGGCTACCTAATATCTTTATAACCTCGATCATCCCCATCTTACATGGTTTAAAGAATTGGACATAGGTTCAGTGGAGGTGTCTCCTCGACAGCCCGAGCTTTGTTGACAGCCACTCTGAATGCAGATGTGACGTCACCACCAGCAGGCATCTGATCTGAAGCCTACTGATCCAGAAGCGTCCAGGCCAGGGCGAGTGCGCGAGAGAGGGAAGCAGGTATGACGCTCAAGATCCCGGAGGAGTAATTTCACGGATTTGCCAGATACTGTCAATAACATAACGACGACAGCGCAGGGGGAAGAGTTCACAGAAGCCAAACGCGCTCTGTGGGGTGCGGTCACCGTTTGTCACTCACGGGCGCTCCCTCCCGCGGGCGGCGGTAGCATCGAGCTGGTGTCGAGACTCCTCATCATCCCGTCCCATCCCAGATCTGTGCGAAGATGGCGGACCCGGCGGAGTGCACCATCAAAGTGATGTGCCGCTTCAGGCCGCTTAACAATTCGGAGGTGGAACGTGGGGATCAATACATCCCTAAGTTTCAAGGGGAAGAAAGTGTGGTTATTGCGGTGAGTCTGCGCTTGGCGAATGGAGAATTGCACACAGCTGAACACCAACGCGATTAACTAACGTTAGCACAGCTAGCATATATCAATGGACTGCGTAGGTTTTCTAGCTAATGTCAGTGCCAAGCCAGTTAGCTTGCTAGCCTTCACAGATCACCAAAACAAGTTTAGCCGCGAGTGAGCAGTGTGGAGTTAACTAACGTTGGCTAACAGTAGGGTAATATTAGGTCTCCTATGACCAGATCGAAAGAGCCCATTGCCAACACACCGTGCATTTACAGTGACAAACACATTGCTTAGACGACGTTTGTAGAATAAAAATTGACCAATATATTGGCGTACAAAGACGTAGGTAGCGGCATAACTATAATACTAGCGATAGCTTGCTAGCTCCCAAATCGCTTGACAATACTGGCTAGTTAGCTAGCTAGGTTCACCTTGAATGTTACTATTATCAACATATTAGCCAACCTTATTATACAGGTTAATTTTGGATTATGAACAGTCGAGTTTGGGAAGCTATGTGATTTATGAGAGTAACGTTAGTGAGTACAGCTTAACCAATCTAGGTCAACGCCAAAGAATGAAAGCAAGTTTATCCTAGTTGGAAATATCCACTCACGTCAGCTGTCTGTTTCCGAATCACAATGACGGAGCTCTTATCTTTCGAGCTACCTAGCTTTAATTTATCTAGCCATCAGGACCGAGTCAACGTAACTACAAATTGTCTATCACCTGTGAACAAATCATGGGTAAAACGTTGGGAGGTACCTTAGGGTATAAACAACATGAATGTTACCCAGGTGGTTGGCCGTGGCTAGTAGCACTAGCTGACATGCTAAGGTTAATCTGGTTTCTCACAATGCTAGTCATTCAATCACTGCCGTTTGGTTTAACGCGCAGGCTAACGTTAGGTTAATTTAGCTGGTCCCTTCACGGTCGAGAATTCAGTTCCGACCGTGGCCTAATTCTGTTAACTCATAGCAAGCAAAGCAAAGGCACGGTGACCTCCATTCAGAATATTACGCTTTAAAAAGCATGGGCTGTTTGTAGTCAGTGCAGTGCACGCGCAGTGCAGGAACAAATTCGTTCGGCTTTTTTACTCAGACCTACCCATGTAATATGTTGTTGGCACACGATGCTACAATGACGGTCATGTTGGCTCTATTGGAATCATCATATTCTCTTGTCAGAGCAAAGTCTTTTGTGTGAAACGACCCTTCCTAATTTAATGCGGTAACGTTACTGAATGATGGAAAACATACACAAAAGGGCTTGTTGTGTTGCCGATAACTAAGATATTTTTTCCCAGGCCCGTCATAGCGTCATAGCCCGTCATAGCGTCTTTCGTCTTGCATGGTCGTGTTATTGACAGATGTCTTTTACGGATTATAATCTATTAAGATGCGCATTTAAAATAAACCAGATTATACCCGGTAGTCTTTATGAGTAGCCTAACGTTAATCAGGAACAGGTCTTGCGGAGACGTAGGTCAAGGGTCCGTTTTGTTTCCTGCTGTAACGTTATGCCTGTTGCCGGGTTGGCCAGATCACTGCCAACAGGTGTGGCACTGTGCTGGAAAACCGTTCAAGAATACCACAAGGGAATGTACAGCAGTGCACTGCACGACACAGCGGAAAACAAAACAAGGCATAGCTGACACGCACTGAAAATCCGCACACTTGTATTGTAGTATCTATCTACTCGTCTCTGTATTCATTCTGGGATGTATCATGTAAACCAGATTTGCTCTGCATGTTGGTGCCTGCCTACACACATTCACATGCATGCAGTAGAGATGGCTAATGAAAACAACACAAGTGTGTTTTGTGATGTGAGTTGAGGTGTGGTTTGTTTGATAATACGTTCATTCTAAAGCAGCATGCTGTTAAGAGTCGACAAGAGATTTGTAGTCTTTCTTCAGGCGGATGTGTCTCTGCTTCTGCTATCCATCATGTTTTCACATAAATTAATGTGTGTGTGTTGTGTGTATGTGCAGTATGTGTGTGTGCTCAGGTTAGAGGCATTAGTAGTCTGATTGGACCTCAGGGAGCTGTGTTGGTTTTTCCTACTTTATTATTATATTATTATAATGTACAAGAATTCTGAAAGCAAATAGTCCTAACAAAATCCTCTGTTTTGTGTTTTTGAATTCATTTAAGTTCCTTTGAAAGGTTTAGATGTTTCCATGGCAGCAAGCTGCCTAATCATTCTCACCCACATGAAGGCACACTGGCACAATATGTAATATGCATTTGGCCCAGTGAGACTAGGAGCATTAAACTACTTGGAACATTGATAAAAATTGCAGTGATTGAATCAGCGAATGGCTATCGCTGAGAAAACCGAGCTGGCTTTTTTTTTAACTGACAGAAACTGGCGGCACATGTCTTTAGTTTAGCCAAATTGTAACTAGAATTTACCGCACTCGAGTGTAAAAAGCCATTACATCTTTTCCATTGTGAACGACCTTTGGAACTTGATGCCCCCTCCTCCACAGTGTCATGTGCAACACAACCTCAGATATAAAAGGATTCAGCTGAGCAAGCCCATATCTTCCAAGCTCTTAAACAGCTGTTGTGTTCCTCTAGCAAAATGTCAAATCAGTGGAGTCTGCTTCTTGTCGTCATTACTGGTAGACTCAATGCCAACTTTTTCAGAGAAATAGTCTAGAAAGAAACCCTATGCTTATCTTGCAATCCCCTTAAAATAATGCTAGTGATTGCCAATTATTTATAATTTTTACTGTACTAATATTCACTCAATATGTAAACGTTGATAATATATTGAAGTGAGGAGGATTATATTATGGCCTTTCATTGTTACAGATTGCTTTCTAAAGCCGAGATTTAAGTGAGAATCTCCCATGCCAGTTATTTATATTCCTGTCCTCTCTGCCCTTGCTTTCACTCATTCATCCATCCAACTAGCCATCCATCCATCCATCCATCCATCCACCCATCTATCTATCTGTCTGTTCACAGCCATCATTTCATCTGTCCGTCCACCCATCCTCCTGTCATGTGTATCTCTCTGTTCACCACATGTACTGTATGTTAAGTAGCTAACCGTCTCTCTGTCTCCTGTGGTGTATTTACCTCTCCTCTCCTCTCCTCTCCTCTCCTCTCCTCTCCACTGCTCTGTGTTTGCACTTTGCATACAGCAACAGGGGGAGGAGAAGCTGTGGTGTATTTCCAAACAGCATTGTTGGGACAGTGACCACAGTTAAACATAGAGCTAGACTGTCATGCCTAATACTCTCCCTCCCTTCTCCATGGTTACCGTGGTGGTTGCTCAACGATAAAACACAGATGAAAAACATGGTTGACTCCTTACGGGGATTTCGAAAGCTTCTGTGTGTCTTATTACAGTGCATGAAAATGCACTGTACTGTTCTTCCAAGGCTTCTTCTTCTTCTTCTTATTATTCCGCTGATCAAATTCATTTTTTCTATTCAGCTTGAACCGTTTAACTTAGAAACTTCATTCAAACGTCGCAACGTAGGTCTTAAATAGGGGAAGGCTGCTAAGTATTTTTCAACTTTGTAACTTTTATACTTTTTAAACTATAAATTAAAAACTATTACAAATTTCCCCATAGACTTAACATTGGCCTCTATGACATCACAATCGGATCATTAAGCAATTAGAATCTTATGCCAGGTGGCCAGCCCCACCTGCAGCAGCTCTCTCTCTCTCTCAGGCTACATACACTGGCTCTCTTAAGACTAGACAGTTAAATTGATTACACCTGTATCTGTATCCACTACTCTCAGTAGAGAGCTGTGTCTCTCCAGTCTACAAGAATATAAGGCACATTCCATCCAACTTTCTATCCATTCATCTTCTTCAGACCATTCACTCATCCACCCATTAAACTGTCTATCAACATCTATTAAACAATCTGCCTATCAACATCCATTAAACTCTCTGTCTATCAACATTAATTAGACTATCTACATTCAACTTTTAAATGATTTACTCTGTCTCAGGCTTTAAGCACACTCTCTCTTAAGACTAGCCAGTTAAATTGATTACACCTGTATCAACTACTCTCAGAGAGCTGTATCAGTTGCTGCGTTTACATGAGAGCTTTAATTCCGAATAAAACCAAGTTAAATCGGAATAAAAGTTAATTCCGCTTTAAAAGAGACCATGTAAACCCTTATTCCGCTTGAAAATGATTATTCTGAATTAAACTTAATTCCGATTTAAGTGGTTGGTTTATTCCGATGTTAAAGCGGAATTAACTCCCCTCCTTGATCATGTAAACCTTTATTCCGATTAAAAGTTTATTCCGTTTGTTTGGCGCATGCTCGTACAAGGAGGAAGAAGAAGCGCATGCTCGTTTCATGGTTAATTCGGCTCCGTCTTCTTCCCCCCTTCTCCGACAGTCTTCTCCTCCTCAGCTAGCAAACGTGAAGCTTGACAATATTCTCGAGCTGCTGGCTAAATAGTAGGCCTATTATCAGAGTTACTGTGAAACCCGTTTTCATTATGTTATTGTCCATGCTGTAACGTTAACCCGAGATGACAAAAAAGTTGCTAGCCAGCTAAAGTTTGTTTTCTTCCGGTAGACCTTATTAGGCTACGTTCATGCGCCGCCTGTCCAATCGGAACCCTTCCCGACCCCCAGACGTTCAGCAGAATACAATAAAGCGTAATTAACGTATGTTCCATGTAAACGCCAATTCGGAATTATTATTTCCATGTAAACTCGAAGGAGAATATTTTAATTCCGATCTATTCAATTCTGAATAAACTAATTCAGAATTAAAAACATCATGTAAACGTGGCCACTGTCTCTCTTAACAAGAATATAAGGCACATTCCATCCAACCTTCTATCCATTCATCTTCTTCAGACCATTCACTCATCCACCCATTAAACTGTCAATCAATATCTATTAAACAATCTGCCTATCAACATCCATTAAACATTCTGTCTATCAACATTAATTAGACTATCTACATACAACTTTCAAAGTATTTACTGTGGGTGCCTCTCAAGCAGCGTTTATATGTCCTACCTCGCTCCTCGATCCTCAATGATCTACATAAAGAAAGATAGAAGAAGGGCTAGACTATCCCATTGTTGCCGCTCCATCATTCTTTATGTAGATCAGTGAGGATCGAGGAGCGAGAGAGGACGCGTAAACGCTATATGAGAGGCACCTTCTGTCTC
This sequence comes from Sardina pilchardus, assembly GCF_963854185.1. Classification (NCBI taxonomy): domain Eukaryota; kingdom Metazoa; phylum Chordata; class Actinopteri; order Clupeiformes; family Clupeidae; genus Sardina; species Sardina pilchardus. Next base: position 19,287,792 of record NC_085012.1, read on the forward strand.
AGGCTTTAAGCATACAATCTCATTTAGACTACAGATTCTGTTTCACTACTTCCTCTGTCCACAACTGTTTCAAAATAAAGGTCCTCACTGCAATAATACACTATTAAATCATTTAACCATTGTAACTACTCA
>NC_085012.1:19297923-19300423 GCF_963854185.1 Sardina pilchardus
GCCACAGGTGCATTTAATCAAGTACCTTGCAGTCAGCATTCATAATCTAGGTGCTTGATTTTACACCTGTGGAAAGGGAACTGATGAAACCCATGAATAAACGATTTAGAAATGCTGTTTGCTTAGGTGTAATTTAAGTTTTCCTTCACTGCTTTGGAATGATCAGGATGAAGTGTTCTGATTGGTCAGATGCTGACGGAGGTTGTGTTTGAATGTTTGTGATTGGTCAGAGCGTGCTGGCGTCTCTGGACACAGAGCTGCAGAAGCTGAAGGAGATGACCAATCACCAGAGGAAGAGGGTCACCGAGATGATGTCATCACTACTCAAGGACCTGGCCGAGATTGGAGTCACAGTGGGCAGCAATGACATCAAGGTACAGCACGCGCGCACACACACACACACACACACACACACACACACACACACACACACACACACACACACACACACACACACACACACACACACACACACACACACACACACACACACACACACACACACACACACACACGTATTTTCAAGGAAACACAGAGACATCAATAATGCATTAATACAAATCCTTAGTCATGTGCATTATAAATAAACCTCTTTTCTTACAATGTATGCTGTAAAATACACACACACAGACACACACACACACACACACACACGCATCCACTCATGAACTCACACCAGTTCTTGCAGTCCTTAGCCTATAGTGTATTTTCAATGTCTTGTACAGTTTTTGACCTCTCGCTCCCTCCCTGTCTACATTTATTCCTCTCCCTCCCTTTCTCTGCCCTTCTCTCTTCCTTTCTGTCTATTTCTATCTCTCTCTCCTTCTCTCCCTCCCTCTCCCTCTCTCTGTGTGGCTCAGCAGCCCGAGGGCAGTGGCGTGATCGATGAGGAGTTCACGGTGGCGCGCCTCTTCATCAGCAAGCTCAAGTCCGAGGTGAAGACGCTGGTCAAGAGGAAGAAGGAGCTGGAGAGCAGCCAATCAGAGAGCACCAAGAAGAACGACGAGAACGACAAGGAGCTGGCCGCCTGCCAGCTGCGCATCTCCCAGGTAACGCTGCCGGGGCCATCCCATAATTATCAATCACCATCAGTCAGCAGCAGTTAGCGTCACGCAGCAGCCAGTGCCCTTTGTCATGTTTGGGAAACAGTAGATCATCCCTCAGGCAATCAGTCAGTCCTCCTGTCCTCCAACTCATCCTCCCATCCCAACATTCAGCAGGAGTCACACCGCTTGCTTGTCCTTTCATCCATCCATCTATCTATCATCCATCCATCCATCCATCCATCCATCCATCCATCCATCCATCTATCCAACTGACCTTTTATTACTTCACCCATCCATCCTTTTTTCTATATATCTAACTGACCGCCTTGTTTTATCACTCAATCCATCCATCCATCCATCCAACTGACCCTCTTTTATCACTCCATCCATCCATCCATCCATCATATCTATCCATAGCGCTGTGTGTCTGCCATTGCAGGATCTCTCCACATGTCTGTCACTGCTTCTCTTTACGTTCCTCATCTCCCCATCCTCCCCCACCCCTTTATTCCTCCACCCACCTCTCCATGATCCTCCTCTTTATTCCTCCACCCACCCCCACAGCATCCTGGCGTAATGCGTGTGATGAAGCCTTGTGTTGAGGATGAGGGATCACTCCCATACTCAATACCCTGAGCTGGGGCCTATTTCACAAAACCAGAGTAAGTAGATCCAAGATAAGTGACGACACACGCGGTTGACCAAGCCTGGTCAAAGTAAACATGCAAAACACGTTTCACTAATGCTGAGCGCAGATGAGTTGAGGCGGCTAGGTCAAGCCAGGTGTAAGTTATTCGGTATGTGTGTGCGTTCTCGTTTCTCCCCCAAATAACTCACGGTTGGAATAAAAAAGACGCGACAAATAGCGTCTTGCACACAAAGTGAACAACCGCTTTTGATATAGACGAACAACGAGGTAAAGTTGTACTTTTTTGGATGGGAATCATGATTATTTCTGTTACATAGCGGGAGTAGGTGTGGCAGACCAAGTGAATGCAAATGTACGTATGCACCCACGTGAGAGAGATTCCTTGTCTCGGCACGCAACGTCATTAAGAAAGCGCTTAGCCACCGCAAAGATGCACACAGTATGACTATATATATCTTAATTTGTCGAATTAGTTGAAAACACCTTTGAAAAATGTCCCCTCCACTTCCAATAAACTACTAGGCTATTTATTCATCAAACGTCCGTCAAAAAATAAGCAAACAACGAGTATGTTATTAATTATAAGGCCACCATAATTTAAATAACATCCATATGGTATTAGGCAGACATTCTGCTGTGTTTTGCGAGTAAATGCAAGTAGCAAATAATATATTTGGAATACAGCTCTTTGAAAAAATCGCATGGAGGTCTGATTTGAATGACAGCTAGCAGAACCAATCAGATAATGTAATTACCATTAGAATTAACTTAGCTTGGCTGTTAGCCTGGTCGGGAGCAGGCTAGC
>NC_085012.1:19305423-19312923 GCF_963854185.1 Sardina pilchardus
CACACACACACACACAGAGACACACTACTGGTGTGGAAACATACACTAGCGCTTGGAATATCATTTCTGTGTCTTGTCTTTGATTTCTGTAAACTCTTGTCCATCTGGCGCATACAGTATGTGTGTGTGTGTATGTGTGTGTGTGTATCTGTGTTGATGGGTAAATGAAAGGAGGGTTTTACACTTGATCATCCTTAGTTTTTTTTCCTTTTGTGCACCCTCCCTCCCCTCCATATCTTGACCAATAGCAATGCATGTGACGTCTCACGCCAGCCTCTCATTGGTCAATAAGGTGGGGCTGGGTTTTAATGGCATGTCGAACTCCTAAGTAGTCTTTGCTTTTTTCCTGATGATTTTTGGCCCTCCCAAGCTGCCATAGGTTAGTTATTTATTACTATGTGATTTTAGACTGTAGCTGTGGGGAGTGTGTGTGTGTTTTTGTTTTAATTTTTTTTTACCTGCTTCGTGTTCTTTTTTAGGTTTTAATTATTGAAATTATTGACTTTTTTTTCTTATGTCCAACATAAACTTAATCAAAGTAGTGCTCCCTCTCCATCTCTTCATTTCTCCAGACAAATGAATGAATGAGTGTGTGTGTGTGTGTGTGTGTGTGTTTGCGCACGTGCGTGTGTACGTGTGTACGTGTGTACGTGTGTGTGTGTGTGTGTGTGTGTGTGCAGACGAGATGGTAACTGCTGTAACAGAAGTGGTGTGAGGGAGAGAGCTTTGCTTTTAAATCCAGTAAAACTGACAACACTGCATCTGGCTCCTGGTGTTAGTGTGTGTGTGTGTGTGTGTGTGTGTGTGTGTGTGTGTGTGTGTGTGTGTGTGTGTGTGTGTGTATATGTATGTCTTTGTGTGTGTGTGTGTGTGTGTGTGTGCGCACGAGCACATGTGTGTGTTTCTTACTTTCATTCTCCAGGACCGCTGTGTGAGTGTGACTATGAAGCAGAGATCTTTGGATAGACTGAAGAAATATCCATTTGGTGTACTGTAGGCTGGAATTGAGTTATAACCTTTAAAGATGTAACATGAATAAAGTATTGATTAAAAATCATAAACTGAATTGGCTTCTTTGCGTGAGCATATGTCCAGGTAAATGGGTGAATTATTGTAAATGTATAGAAATCTTTAATAAAGATTCCCTTCCCTTCATTGAAAAAATGACTCGACATTCACGATTGGCTGGTGTAAGTCAGGGACCTGATGACAAAGAGAAATCTCATATTAATAGTAAATGGCAGCGAAAGATGAATGTTATATTATTGTGGTTTCAGCATCATTTGCCTGTGGCAATTTGTAATACCATGTTGACATTTCTTACCGCCAGAGGGCAGCATTTATCAGCGTTGCCTTTAAAACATTACAACAAAGTTACATAATATTGCAATGTGATACTTATAAGAGCTTCTTTATAATTAGGACAACAATGACGTGTTGTGTTGACTTAACATTTACAGTGTTAGTTACCCACCAGACTGGTGACTACACGTTGGTAAAGTGAGACCTTTCCATTTAATTATTAAAAAAAGGTGGCGAGCTGCGGGTGGTGGTAACTCAATTAACGTTTGCAGGAAGGAACGTCGCCACCGGTTCCTGTGTGATCTCCCAAAATATCGAAGTTAAGCTTAAGCTACTATTTAATTAAGAATTCGGATTTTGACCCAGTTGATCAAACTGGGCCATGAATGAGAACAGATGACCATGACGGCTACTCAAGTCACCATTGGTTCCTCAAACCTCTCTGGTAGCCTATTTATCAGAACGCATAGCATAGCTGTAACCCAGCCCATAAACTTGTGTTCTAAGATTGGGATGGAGGAGGGGGGTTGATGAATGGAGCTGGCCGTGTCGTAGTGGTGGTGTTGGGAGAGTCTAGCTGTGAATGCTGCGGAGTTTCTCTTTGAAGACTTCAGGGGGTACCGTGCAATATCGCCGGAAGACCACCAGAGGGCTCGCCCCTGCCGCGACCCCTAGCAACACGAGAGAGCAGACGAGAAGCTCAGGGAACGCGCACAGTAGCGGCGCGCTCGAGAGTCCGGGTGGAAACGAGGCAGGAGCAGCCAGTGTTTTGTCCTGGGCGCGCGCTGACTCGGGATTTCTAGACAGAGGAAAAAAGTTCATCTGAAAAAGCTGTTCTGCCCGGAGCAGCGCTCGGTTGGGAGAGGAACGAGTCGCCTTTCGACCCGGTAAGTGCGTAGACTTAACGCTCGCTTTCCCGAGAGATGATGCGCTACACCCCCAAAACTAGCCTACGATTGATTGTTGGGAAGCCTACCGCAAGCAAGCGGTTCACGACACTGCCAGTCGCCACTCTCTCGCGGATCTGGTAGTGTTGGCTCCACAGGGAAGCTGACCTATGCAGTGTTTAACATAAGTCTAGGGCGCAGCAGTTCGTGTAAGCCTCTACTATTGTATATGCGATCTCATTTACTCCTTGTCTTGTAGCCTAAACTATGGGACTGGAAAAGCAGTCTGCAGGGCTTGCGGGTCACGATGAAAAGATATGTGGAAGTTTATCCGGGTTTCCCTGGCGACGTTCCCTGGAACACGTCTTGTGGTCCGCGGCATGCGGTTGATGGTGGTGTGGTAAGCTGCCTGAGCTCATTTTGGCTGATTTGCGGTTAGAACCAGCCGCAGGTTTCACCCAAACTCCACAGACAATGACACTCAGGACCTCTACGGACGCTGAGGCATCCGCATTGTGTCTTCGCCCAACAGCTCCGATACTAGAGCCTACAGCCCAGCCTGTGCTGCCGATTGAATCGCTTGGGTAAAGAGACCAAAGCGTGCAAAACAAACCTGTTCTCTAGACCTAGATGCGGTGGTCTTCAAAATCCTACGCCCGCAGTTTGTCCCTATAGCTGTGTTTGTGTGGATGTGTATGTGACAGTGGGAGTGTGACGAATATACTGGGGATGATTGATGGCCTTTTCGTGTCGTGTCGATAAAGATTCCGAGGGATGTGATTGATTGCTTTGACGGACGTGACTGAACGTCCGAGATGCCTTCGCACATGTTGGGCACGTTCGCGATGCGGCTGTTTTGAATCAGCCGCTGGAACAATAGCACGCGGAGCGCACGCCATCCACCGTGTAGTGTGTGTGTGTGTGCTGCTGCTCATGTGGTCGCAAGGAGCAGATGTGGGAGATTACACGCCTGGGATGCTGCTGCTGCTGCTCCTGTTACTGCACTGTCCTCTCTCTCTCTCTCTCTCTCTCTCTCTCTCTCTCTCTCTCTGATGTAATCCAACGGTATTCCTTTAATGCGCCAAGTCTAAAAGCAGAGTAAGAATAGCCAGGGTGAGAGCAAGGAGTTCTTGCCCGAAGAAGGTGCTTTTTGTGTGCAGGCTCTCCTCCGGTACACAGAAAATCCATATGGACGGCTCACGGAGGACAAGACTCGCTAGCAGACGTGCCGAAACAAAGGTCAGGTCCAGCAGGAGTCTGAATCACAGATGTCTGAGGCATATGCTGACTAGAAGAGAGCAGCCCCCACCCTGTCACACACACACACACAACACACACACACACGCACACACACACACACATATATATATACACACACAATGCCATAGCATCTGTGGAGCAGCCCTTTAAAACACCATGGGGAACTCTCAGATGTACATAGCGGTGCTGATGTATTGGAGCTGGCTGCAGAGCTGGTGTGCTCATGCCTGTAGTGTAGACCGTGCTGCCACTGAGTGCCAGGAGGACAGCCTTTACTGCAGCTCAGAGATGTAGGGTGCACCAGCAACATGCTGTGTGTGTGTGTGTGTGTGTGTGTGTGATACTTCCTCCCCTCAAGGTAAGAATGCGTGCGTGTCTCCATGGAATACACGGGTCATTTCCTCCGTGCCATATTTGTTGTCTCTGTGTGTGTATGTGTGTGTGTGTGTGTGTGTTGGTGTTTACTTGTGAATGTGTAGTGTGTGTTTGCATCCGTGTGCCTGAGCAGAGAGCCTAAACAGCGAGCTCATGAGCATCATTACTCTTGACCTCAGAAACCACAGAGTGTGTGTGTGTGCTGAACTACATCCGTCACACACCTAATGCTATATGGTCCAGTTTCTTTTCACGCCTTTGTCATATACAGACAGACACACACACACACACACTCACACACACACTCTTCATCCTGTGTGCATACGATAGACTAAGCAGTGTAGTGTATTGTGGCCTTAACATGGAAAACCATCACATGGATCAAGGACTTCTTAAAAGGTTACTATGTTGTTCTCCACACACACACACACACACCCACACACACACACACACACACACACACACACACACACAAGTAAGGGAGGTTCAAATGCAGTGTAGTAGTGTGTTGTGAGGAACAGGCTGTCCTGGAGTTGAAGGGCTCACACTCTGTTATCTCAGAGTGCACAGCTCTTAGCAAGGTCTCCGTCCAGTTAGCTATTCAGAGCGGCCCGCTCTCTGTCTCTGTCGCTCTACCTATCGGTCTGCCGCTCTATCTCTCTGTTTCCCTGTCTCTATCACTCACTTACTCTCTCCCTGTTTCTGTCTGTCTGTAGCTCGCTCGCTCTCAATTAAATTAGATTCAATTCAAGTGAGCTTTATTAGCATGACAAATATGTTTGCGTTGCCAAAGCAGAACATTTACACGTACATTTACCTAAATAATGCTTGGAACACAGTACATGCTCTCTCTCTCTTCTCTCTCTCTCTCTCTCTATCTCTCTGTGTGTGTGGAGGATGCTCTCCTTATCAGACTCTAGTGCTGCCGTATACTGCAGATCACTGTGCCCTTCAACACGTGCACGTTTAGAGTTTGCCAACGCAGCGCAGCGCAGTGTGAGCCCAGTCTAGCTCCTGCTCTCTGTGCCTGCACGTGTTTGGCCCCTGCATATACCATAGTCAGGAAGTGGGTGACTGTACATTTGCATGTATGGTATGTCTGCCTTTTTTTAGCCCCCGTTCTAACTTTATATAGTTCATCTGACATCGTGTGGGCAGTAGCTTCAGAGCTGCCCCTCTCAGAGTGAAGTGTGTGTGTGTGTGTGTGTGTGTGTGTGTGTGTGTGTGTGTGTTAGAGAGAGAGTATTCGATGGCTTAAGGTGTCTTGTTGCACACAGTAATATGAGTAACATCCTCAGTGTCTGGCGGAGGCAAATATACACACACACACACACACATACACACACACAGTGTAGGAATGGGACTGTGAAGTGAAACGCCATGTATCTGGTTTCATAAGAGGAACCCCTCTCACACACACACACACACACACACACACTGTATTTAAAGAGTGCACCTGCTTCTGTTTCCTCTCTTCTGCAAGGCCAGGACTGGATGAGGGAGAGAGATCAGAGAAGACAAACATAGAAGAGAAAGTGGAAGATGTTTAGTCCTAGAGCCCTGGAGTGTGTGTGTGTGTGTGTGTGTGTGTGTGTGTGTGTGTGTGTGCGCGCGCGCTACATGCGTGTGTGCTTCTCTATGTGTTTGTATTTGGAGCAAATGATTCACACCCGCTCACACACACTTGCCCTCACACACCCACAGGGTACAGACATTATAATTTCTTCCCCTTTTCTCTCTTTCACACACACACACACACACTCTCACACACACACTCTCTCACACACACACACACACACACACACACACACACACTTGATTTAATCATAGATGTCATAGCCATCAGCTGCTCTGCCATGCAGAATCAGTGTTTTCAACAAGGAAAGGCAAAGGCAGGCGTGTGTGTGTGTGTGTCTGTGTGTCTGTATGTCGTGTGTGTGTGTGTGTGTGTGTGTATGTGTAGCTGAGGCTATGTGGAGATGGTCCCTCCACGTCTGTCATATGATCGCAGGGCTTATTGGTTGTCATGGTGTAACAGCTGATTGGGTTCCCGCGGTGACACAGATCCCATGGCAACCGAGCCTTTGGGTGATAATGGTGCAAAGAAATTCAGAACACTGGCATACTTTGACACGTACCTTCACAGTCACAAACCCACACACACACACACACACACACACAAATAGCACACTCGTGCACATACACTCCCTCACACACATATCCAGTGGTACAGATGCTGCAACGTACAAAGTGATCATCTTTATTTGCACGGTGCCTAGTCGCCAAGTGTTGTACGACGTCAACACGGTTCCATAAAGACGCGTTTTGAGCAGAGAGACAAAAGAGGGCACTGACTCTGCTCACCTGATTTCCACCGCTAGATCATTCCAAAGCCTTGGGGCCCTGACACTAAAGGCCCATTCTCCTTCAGCCTTGAGACGGGCTTCAGGAACCGTGCAAAAGCCGCTGCCAGAGCTCCGTAAACGCGCAGGTGTATCGGGCACTAAAAGGCCACAAGTACAGCTGAGAGAGAGACCGTGTAGCACTTAAGAAGTACAGTCATTTCCCATATACTGTATAAGCTGCAGTGTTTTATGCAAGTTCAAAGAAACAAGACCATATTAACACTGCCCCCCTGTATTAACCTCATAGCGGAAGAAATTTCGCAAAATCAATGTATAAGCCGCGGCTAATAGTCGGGGAAATGACGGTAAATAGCAGAATCGTGCGATCTGTTCGGAGTCCTACCGGGTGCCAGTGCAGCGAGGCCAGAACAGGAGTGAGGTGATCACATGACCTGCACCTCTTATTTAGACGTCTGGCAGCTGGATCCTGAACAACCCGGAGTGGCTTTGTGGTTGATGTGCATTAATCCAAGTGTGAAGAGATGAAGGCATGGAAAGCGCCATCATTAACATTTCAAACGGATCTTGTTTTGTTAGTGTGTGTGTATGTACATGTTTGTTCTTGTGAAAGTGTGTGTGTGTGTGTGTGTGTGTGTTTCTTTCTTTGACACCTGTTTCTTCTCTATCCCTGCAGAGCCCGCTGATGATGCCCCCTCCCAGCCATTAACATCAAACACACACATACACACACACACACACATACACACACATACACACACAGTACACTCTCTCACAGACACACACCCACCCACAGCAGCCATGAATGAGGAGGTGGTCGGGGAGGTGTACGTGGAGGTGGAGTACGACTACTCGTACGAGTGCAAGGAACGCACCATCAGCATCCGGCAGGGCGAACGCTACCTGCTGGTGCGGCGCACCAACGACGACTGGTGGCAGGTGCGGGCGCAGGCGGGCAGCCGAGCCTTCTACGTGCCCGCGCAGTACGTGCGGCCGGTCAAGCGGGCGCTGCTGCCGCCGCCGCCCTGCAAGCCCTCCGTGCTTCCGCTCACACACTCCCACCAGAACACACACGCGCACACGTCGTCGTCGTCGTCGGCGGCGGCGTCGTCGCTCGCTCACGGGCAGGAGAGCGGCGGGCGCGGGAAGTGGCACGTGCCCGCGGCGGACAACTCCACGCGGCCGTCGCCGACGAACACCCCCTCGCCGTCGCCCGGGCAGCTGACCCCGCCGGCCGTCGTCTCGGCCGGGCTGGACGGCAACTGGAACCAGGCGGCGGGCGGGGGAGGGACGAGACAAGGCGGCGGCATCGG
>NC_085012.1:19317923-19325423 GCF_963854185.1 Sardina pilchardus
TTGTGCACCCTGATCTAATATATACCAGGACATCCCAGATCTCTCTATCTTTCTCTTTTTCTTCCTCTCTTATTTCTCTCTGTCCCCCTTTCTCTACAAACCTGACAGTTTCTTATTTTCTTCATGTTTCTCTATCTGTCCATCATGTTGTCAGAGAGAAGAGTAAGGGGAAAATAGGCTGGAGATGGACCTGTGTGCATGGGCAAAGAGTGAGGGATAGAGAGAGAGAGAGAGAGAGAGAGAGAGAGAGAGGGGGAAGGGGGGGCTGGAGAGGGAGAAAGGTCGATTACGGATGAGACTTTGGCCCTAATCCATGAGAGAGTGCAGCATTTTAGCTAAATATGGTGAAACGCACACACATACTCACACACACACACATGGCCACACACACAGATAAACACACACACACACACACACACACACACACACACACACACACACACACACACACACACACACACACACACACACACAGAGAGAGAGATAAACAAACAAACACACACAAACACAGACACAGGTGTTTGAGTGAGAGTGTTGCTCATGTCAGAGTGCTTCTGTTTGTGTTTGTACATCTCTCCATCTATTTAGTTAATCACACACTCACTCACCCACTCACACCCCCCCTCTCTGTACCCCCCCCCCCCCCTCACCACCACCACCACCACTGTGCTGACAAACGCAAACAATCACACACACACACATGCACACACACAGTCAATCACAGTATTACTGGCATAGCATTTGAGACGGGCTTGCAACAGGATATATCCAGAGAAGGTAGGACCAAGTCTCTCTCTCCCTCGGTCGGTGTGTCTTTCTCTCTCTCTTTCTCTCTGTCTCTGTCTGGGCCTTTATTAAAATAAATTGTATGATCTCTAAAAGATAAAGCAGGCACTATCTGTAATTATACAATACGTTTGGACATGTCTATTTCTCCAGAAGGTAAAGCAGTTGGCAACTGTTTTTAATTCATGTCCACACATCCTAGTGGACCTATATTGATAGGGTTCTAGTCGTACACTAGGAGTCCAAGTGCCTGTGGTTCTTGTAGTTCTTGCAGTTCTTGTGGTTCTCATGGTTCTTGTGGTCCTTGTGGTGTTTCTTTGCTTAGCTGTGGTCAGTCTCAACGGGATATATGGGTCAGTCAGAATTTAACCACTTGCACTCTACACTAATCATTGGTTTGGAACGAGTGTCTTAAGCGGCCATTATGGAGCGCTTGTCCAACTGCCAGCATACTTGCATCGCAAACAGCCCAGCTGGTGCGGGAGGGTGGCTAGTCTGCTAACTGATTTATTTGGCATTGGGTTTGGAGTCGATGTGGCGTTAAAGCTGTTCTCATATTTTTCACAGCCTTTTATGTCTACACCAAAAAACTACACAGTGGATAGCGGGGGTGGCTAGGAGGAGGAACACTGTGTGTTTATGTGTGTGTGTGTGTGTGTGTGTGTGTCCTTTTCCAGGTCTCTGTGGACGATCAAAATGAATGTGACAGTGCTACAAAAACAAGTTACCTGCAAAACCTTGCCTTTTCAAAATTGCCAAAAGAATGAGTCAACACTGCTTCAGATTTTGTTCCAAAAAAGTTGTATTTGTCTCTCGGTGTGTCTGTCTCTTTCTGTTGTTTTTTTTTTGTCCCGCAGTAGCGACAAGTTCTCGGCTTTGTTGGAGTGTCTCTGAGTTTTGTCTTTTGGGATCAATAAGATTGAGGGATGGTGTAGTGACCGTGTGTGTGTGTCTGTGTCTCTGTGTGTCTGTGTGTGTGTGTGTGTGTGTCTCCACCATTGGAACATTCTGTCAACAAAAGAGTAGTCAACTCTGGAAGCCCATTCAGTCCTGAGTTGTCCTGCTACAACCCCCATACACACACGCACACACAGTCACACACACACACACACACACACACACACACAAAGGCCACAAGCCCCCAGGAGGGTTCCAGAGCCTCGGTGAGCATTAGGCTGATACACAATGGATGATTCTCCATAGTATAGTCTACACACACACACACACTCACTCACACACACACACTCACTCTCTCTAACCCTTAGTCTCGCTCTCTCATAAAACACACAAAGAAACACCCAGACGCACGCGAGTTCTCCTTCCTCTCTCTCTCTCTCTCTCTCTCTCTCTCTCTCTCTCTCTCTCTCTCTCTCTCTCTCTCTCTCTCTCTCTCTCTCTCTCTCTCTCTCTCCACATGCAGACCTCTCTACCCATGAGGGACTGTCAGTAAACATTTGAAGGATTTGAAGTAGTCTAAAAATATAGGTGACGGTTGAAGGGTGTGTGGTGTGTGTGGTGTGTGTGGTGTGTGTGGTGTGTGTGGTGTGTGTGGTGTGTGTGGTGTGTGTGGTGTGTGTGTGTGTGTGTGGTGTGTGTGGTGTGTGTGTGTGTGTGTGTGTGTGTGTGTGTGTGTGCGTGCATGTGTGTGCCAGTGTAGCAGAGGCATACAGGGCCACAGGCACTCCCTGTCCTTGCTGTTGATTGGATATTTGCTGGGGTCCCTTAATGGACAGACACACACATGGCTGTCTGATGTTAAAGAATTATGTTGCCCATGGAGTACTGTATGAGGATACATTTGGAGCATTTAGCACAATGTGTGTGTGTGTGTGTGTGTGTGTGTGTGTGTGTGTGTGTGTGTGTGTGTGTGTGTGTGTGTGTGTGTGTGTGTGTGTGTGTGTGTGTGTGTGTGTGTGTGTGTGTGTGTGTGTGTGTGTGTGTGTGTGTGTGTGTGTGTGTGTGTGTGTGTGTGTGAGGGTTGTATACTGCACTGTTATTTGCACTGACAGAACTACGTTGGTACTACTGAGAGTCGCTTCACTTTAAAGGAGCTGGTGCTAAAGCTTGTCTCCAGAGAGTAGCACATGTAGGTGAGGGGAAACCAACGCCGTGTTCAGACAGTCACAGGAGTCAGGACGCATGTGTTTGCAGCGAGGTTGGCCTTTCTGATGTTGTTGTTTCACATTGCCAGTAAGCGTTGGGCACGCTGCATATGAGACCAGAGCGCCTCGCGTTTTGTGCGCCTGCTGCCCCTCAAATTGAAAAAAGTTGAGGGGCAAGAAGTTGCAAGAAGCGCCCACGTTTTTATGAAAGCAAAGTGCAGCTCATGCCAAGCGGCAAAGCATGGCCTGTCTGATGGCACCCCAAGTGAACCAAACCGCTGCACATGCAATATATTTCTGGCCACTATGTCATTTGGCACTGTTGACAACACACAGTTTTTGAAAGGGGCAAATAGAACAGGATGATAATATCTATACCTATGTGTTAAACAGTGATGGTATATGTGATTCTCATGTTGTTACTAATATGCATCCCAGCAATGCACTGTGTTTGAACAGGCAGTCACATACACATACAGTACCTCTGTTTCCTGTAAAATGTTTACTTTTTTCACACTTACTGAGTTAAACAGGCATAGTCTCGTAAGGATACTGTTCATGTTGCACATCACTTGTAGTGACATTTTGAGTGTATTAAGAGCCCTTTGTAGCTGCCTGACTGCACTTGCACCATTTTTAAACATGTTTATATTTAGTTTAACCTAATCACTACACACACACACACACACACACACACACACACACACACACACACACACTTTTCTCTGGTCATGAGTAAAGTATGGGGAAAAAAGTACCGTTGGGTACCGGTACTAAATATCAGGCATTGGTACAAGTATCGATTATGGTTGAAATGTTAAAGGTAGTCCACTCTGTGTGTGTGTGTGTGTCTATTTACTAAGATAGTAAATAGAATTCTGCCTCCTCATGTTCCACAGTGTAGGGACACACTCTGATTGAAATAATCTGATATTTTGCTGGGAATATTCAGAGGTTCTGTTTGTCTGTGCGTGCGTGCGTGCGTGCGTGCGTGCGTGCGTGCGTGTGCGAGTGTGTGATCTCATAAAGAGAGTGGTGGCATTATTGTCGGAGAGTATGTAGAATGGGCTTAGACAGCTGTCCCAGACAGGCCAGTTCACCTCACCCAAACACACACACACACACACACACACACACACACACACACACACACACAGACCTACTCTGCCCTGTTCAAAGCTCCTTAGAAAGGGTACAGGAATTGGGGGGTCAGTGAGAACAGTGCTGGATTAAAGGACACCCCCACCCCAGCCATCCAATGTCATTTCCATTTGTGTGTGTGTGTGTGTGTGTGTGTGTGTGTGTGTGTGTGTGCGCGCGCTTCTGTTAAAAGCTAAGCTCTTTTTTTTGTCCAGTCTATTTCCTTAGTCTCATATGTCAGGACCCCTTAGGTGGTAGACCTCTGCCTGTCTGAAAATCCTCTCTTTCGTCTGGAGACGCACACTAAAAACACAGACACACATACATACACACACACAGTCCATGTTATTAGTCTATCTCTTACAGCAGCCTAATTGAAGTGCTTTGTATCACTATGCTGCAAATGCTCTCCCTCTCTCTCTCTCTCTCTCTGCATTTGTTATTTGTTGAATGAGATTAGTAGACCATCTCAGCACTAGTGAAATACACTGACCAAAGCCGTCAGAGGGAGAGATCTAAACGATGGACAGACATGCATTTACATGGAGAGATGGAGGGATGGATGGATGGAGGGAGGGAGGGATGAAAAAAGAGAAAATCTGAGATGACTGGCTGCCTTCTGACCCGAACAAGAGGACACTGCCAGTCTCCATGACACAATGTCCCTGTGTGTGTGTGTGTGTGTGTGTGTGTGTGTGTGTGTGTGTGTGTGTGTGTGTGTGTGTGTGTGTGTGTGTGTGTGTGTGTGTGTGTGCTTTATCCTAGTTCTGACAGTAAATGCTGAGTCATTCTATTCATCCAAGGGAGGAGAGGAGGAGTAGAGAAAGAAAGAGAAGAAAAGGGAGAATAAAAGAAGGGAGTGTTGGCAGAGGAGGAGGAGGAGGAGGAGGAGTAGAAGAGTAGAGCAGTACAGGAGGAGAGTAGTTGAAGAGAAATGTTCAGGTTTCAGTTTCTCTTGAATTGCAGGGTGAGGGGCAGAAGTTTAGGTGTGTGTGTGTGTGTGTGTGTGTGTGTGTGTGTGAGAGAGAGGGAGAGAGTTGGGTGTGTGTTTGTAAGCATTGCTTCCACCAGACATAGCACTAGACAGGAAGTAGCCAGGCTGTCACACTCTCATGGCTCGTCTGTTTCGGTATCCTGTCTGTGTGTTTTTTGTTTTGTATTGTGTGTGTTTGTGCTGCACACCTCTTAATGAACCGTAAATACCAGCAGCATAGGCATACAGTACATTCACACTTGACAGACACACATGCTCACACCTACTGATACAGTTGAGAACGTGCACTGTGTGGGTGTCTGTGTCTGTTTGTCTGTCTGTGTGTCGCAAAGGGAAATAAAGGCTTTCGTTTTGACGTTATTTCCCATGGAAAAGATTTAACCACACTGACCTACACCACACAATGCAATCTCACACTGAAACTCTCTCACACACACATGTACACTATCAGGAACACACACACACACACATGCATACAATCACAAAAGGCCAATCTTTGCTGGCTCTAAGGAGATAAATGCAGTAAATATTTTTGATTTGAGAGTGCAGTGTGAGCGAGTGTAGTCGTGTAGTTTAGATGAAGGCGAGAGCTGACTGTATAGTCCTCATCAACACACACAGACACACACATACACACACACACACACACACACACACACACACACACACACACACACACACACACACACACAATCACAGTGTAGTCGTGTAGTTTAGATGAAGGTGAGAGCAGACTGTGTAGTCCTAATCTCCACGCGGGACTGCAGTCATAATTGCTGTAGTTGAATAATCACAAACGTAATGCGTCAGGGACTTTCTGTTCTCTTGAGATGGAAGACCAACAGGGTGATTTCCACAAGCCCTTAGGATTCGGTGTTTGTCCCCACTGAGTACATAACAAACACATACACACACACACACACTCTCTGTTTGTTTCCACTGAGTACAGAACATAGACACACACACACACACACACACACACACACACACACACACACACACACACACACACACACACACACACACACACACACACACACACACACACACACACACACACACACACACACACACACACACACACACACACTCACTCGTGCACTTGAGCACATTCTCTTTAAGTGTTGTTATCCCCTGCACAGCTGCCAGTAGTTTTAGAAACACTACTCACACTGCTTAAAAACACTAAACTCCATAATCCTTTCCCTGCACAGACCACTTCTCTGTCTGATGATGGCACTTTCTCACATGCCTGTGTGTGTGGGAGAGTGTGTGTGCGTGCGTGCGTGCGTTTGTGTGTGTCTGTGTATGTGTGTGCGTGTATGTGTGTGTGTTGATGGGGCGTGTGGAGAGATGCATGGCAGATGGAGTGGCAGTACTTTGGGCGCCCTAGCCTTTGTGAATGTGTGTTTGAACTGTGTTTATTTCGGATGACCTTTGCCCTGTCTTCTGACCTCTAGTCAGCCCAGAGTGACCGCTTGAGATGACCCTTGGTGTGTCCACACACACACACACACACACACACACTCACACTCTCTCTCTGGCTCTCTCCATCTCTTTGGCTAGTAATGGGGTTTAGAGAGCAGAGTGGCTAAATATAGTGCTATAAGATGTCCAGCCTCCTACAGTCTTAGCAGCTCACCGTCTCTCTCTCTCTATGTGTGTGTGTGTGTGTGTGTGTGTGTGTGTGTGTGTGTGTGTGTGTGTGTGTGTGTGTGTGTGTGTGTGTGTGTGTGTGTGTGTGTGTGTGAGAGAGAGAGAGAGAGAGAGAGAGACACACACACACATGCTCTTCATACCAGTGGGGACACTTGGAACAAGGAGGGGATGCACACACCACTTTAGTCGGGCAACACTGGGCCAAAGAAGGCCTAAACTTTGATTAGATACACACACACATACACACACACACACAGAGACAGCATAGACGGTACACAAACGTTGGGTATTATGTTCTCCTACGTGAAGAGTCCGTCTTACCTGGTGAGTCTTTCGAAGAGAACCATGCTAGTTGCTAGCGCATGGTACAGTAGCTTGTAGCTGTTAGCATCGGTGCATTCTGAATCGGAGTGTAGCGTAAATGGATCAATTAACGGCAACGGTCATTGATAGTAACTTTTTGAATGTAAGCTGTGTCCGTGTCCGTGTCTGTGTCTGTGTCTGTGTCTGTGTCTGTGTCTGTGTCAGAGAGAGAGAATGGGATAAATGGTGGGTGGTTCTTTTTATGGTGGTTTTATGTGGGAGAGATGGTCAGTGTTCGAGGCTTTCCTTGAGAGGTGTGTGTTTGTGTGAGATACTGGTCCTAAGGCAGTGATTTCCTCTGTTTGATATTCTGTGTCAGTCTGCTGCAGACTCTGCGTGTTGCAAGATATGACATAATATGTGTGTGTGTGTGTGTGTGTTTGAGAGAGAGAGAGCGAGAGAATGAATCAGTGAGAAGAGTGTGAGTTAATGTTGTGGTGGTGCCTGTGAGGTAAA
>NC_085012.1:19332923-19342923 GCF_963854185.1 Sardina pilchardus
CCTGGGAGACGCACCGGCACACCAGCGGCCGCTTCTACTACCACAACACACACACACACGCCACCACCTGGAAACCGCCGCGCAGCCGCACCGAGCCGCCCAGCAGCGCCGACATGGAGGTACACACACACACACACACACACACACACACATATATGCACACATGCAAACACACACACATATGCACACATGTGCACACACATACAGCGCCCTCCACAATTATTGGCACCCCTGGTTAAGATGTGTTCTTTAGCTTCTAATAAATTCATTTTTTTTCCAAATAATATAGGACCACAATGAAAAAAAGCGTAAAATCCAACCTTTAATACAAATGCATTTATTTAGAAGGAAAAAAAATCCCACATTAAGAAATAATTATTCTTCATAAAATCACCTGTTCCACAATTATTGGCACCCCTAACAATTCCTAGGAAATAAATGTAATTAAAGTATTTCTGTCATTTCTGTCATTTCTACATTAGTTTACAAAGTCAATCAGAGTATGTAGGAACATTTAATTAGTAATTCTTAACATCCTGTTTCCCTGGGCTATCAATATGACGTGACACAGAGGCCATTTCTCTTCAACATGGGAAAGACAAAGGAACACACTGTTCAAGTAAGGCAGATGTGTGTCGACCTTCACAAGTAAGGCAATGGCTATAAGAAAATAGCCACTCGCACCCCTGTCCATATCTATGGTCAGAGGAATCGTTAAGAAGTTTAAAACAACTGGAACAGTGGTAAACAAGCCTGGAAGAGGACGCAAGTTTATTTTGCCATCACACACAGTGAGGAGGATGGTAAGAGAAATAAAAAATCTCCAAAACTCACTGTTACAAAATTGCATCAAATGGTTGCATCTTGGGGTCACAAAGTCTCCAAAACAACCATCAGGCGCTATCTACATGCCAACAAGTTGTTTGGGAGGCATGCAGGGAAAAAACCCTTTCTCACTCAAAATCATAAGCACAAACGTCTGGAGCGGTACTGGGCCTTAAACTGGGACCGTGTGCTTTGGTCAGATGAGACGAAGTTAGAGCTTTTTGGCAACAAACACTCTAAGTGGGTCTGGCGTAACAAAAAGATGAGTATGCAGAACAGCACCTCATGCCCACTGTGAAGTATGGGGGAGTATTGGTGATGCTGTGGGCCTGTTTCTCTTCCAAAGGGCCTGGGAACCTTGTTAGGGTGCATGGCATCATGAATGCTTTGAAATACCAGGACATTTTAAATCAAAATCTGGTGGCCTCTGCCCGAAAGCTGAAGATGGATCGTCACTGGGTCTTTCAGCAAGATAATGACCCTAAACATATGGCCAAGTCTACACAGAAATGGTTCACCAGACACCGTATCAAGCTCCTACCATGGCCATCTCAGTTCCCAGACCTCAACCCCATTGAAAACCTGTGGGGTGAGTTGAAGAGGAGAGTGCAGAGGAGAGAACCCAGGTCGTTGGATGATTTGGACATTTTGTGCAAAGAGGAATGGTCGAAGATCCCTCTTTCTGTTTTCTCTAATCTTGTGAAACATTCTAAGACAAGATTAGGTGCTGTTTTATTAGCAAAAGGGGGTTGTACAAAGCATTAACATCAGGGGTGCCAATAATTGTGGCACACATGATTTGATGGAAAATAATTATTTCTTAATGTGGGATTTTTTTCCTTTTAAATAAATGCACTTGTATTAAAGGTTGGATTTTACGCTTTTTTTCATTGTGGTCCTATATTATTTGGAAAAAAAAAGTGAATTTATTAGAAGCTAAAGAACACATCTTAACCAGGGGTGCCAATAATTGTGGAGGGCGCTGTATGCACGCGTACCCACACACATACGCACACACTCACACACACACACACACACACACACACACATATATGCACACATGCAAACACACACACATATGCACACATGTGCACACACATATGCACGCGTACCCACACACATATGCACACACTCACACACACACACACACACACACACACACACACATATATGCACACATGCAAACACACACACATATGCACACATGTGCACACACATGTGCACGCGTACCCACACACATACGCACACACACACACACACACACACACACACACACACACACACACACACACATACATATATGCACACATGCAAACACACACACATATGCACACGTATGCACACACATATGCACGCGTACCCACACACATACACACACACTCACACACACTCCCACACATATATGCACACATGCAAACACACACACATATGCACACGTATGCACACACATATGCACGCGTACCCACACACATACGCACACACTCACACACATATATGCACACATGCAAACACACAAACATATGCACACGTATGCACACACATATGCACGCGTACCCACACACATACGCACACACTCACACACACACACACACACACACACATATATGCACACATGCAAACACACACACATATGCACATACGCACACACACACACACACACACACACACACACACACACACACACACACACACACACACAGCAGCACCTGTATGGCACTGCGCTTGCAAGACAGCAGTAGATGCACAGAGCTGCCCAGCAGTACACACACACAAATAGCAGCATGTAGCACTTGTGCATAAACACACACAACACACGTGTAACAGAGTCAACTCTCTTGGTAAGAAGAGCAGTGGTGAGGATGTGGTCTGAAGAATGTGGTGAGGATGTACTTCATGCCACACGCACACACGCTCACACACACACATACACACGCTCAAACACACAAATGATCACACATGTGATTTTCAAGGTTTTTTTTTTTTACATTTACTTCAGATTTAGTCTGCTTTGGATATAAGACACTAAATGCTCTCATTGCAAACTTTACACACACACACACACACACACACACACACACACACATACACACACAAACAACACACACAGCAGTATAGAACCAGGACAAGTCTAAGTAGGTCTCTATATTTAAGCTCCTCTAAGCCTCAGCCAGACATTAAAGATCTGCCACATTCCCTTGCCTGTGTGTGTGTGTGCGTGTGTGTGTGTGCCCGCACATTTGAGCACTCCCCGGACTTGAAAGAAGAAGTTTTCTTTAGTTAAACTTCTGCTTTGCACTGCACACTGAGCTGTATGTGTGTGTGTGTGTGTGTGTGTGTGTGGGTAGGCAAGGGTGTAATGGCCTGCGGTGCAGCCACACTCTCGGAAACCACACACACACACCCTCGTACATGTACACATTGTATTATGTAACTGCGAGCACACGCGCACTCTCATGTATGTGCACACACACCATCTGCCAATGAAACATACTACCTGTTTTTTCATCCGCTATTCTTCATTCAGAAGAATGACATAATCTCTGTGTCTGTGTGTGTGTCTGTGTTTGTCTGTGTGTGTGTGTCTGTGTTTGTCTGTGTTTGTCTGTGTGTGTCTGTGTGTGTGTCTGTGTGTGTGTCTGTGTGTGTGTCTGTGTGTGTGTCTGTGTGTGTGTCTGTGTGTGTGTGTGTGTGTGTGTGTGTGTCAGTCGGAGGAGAACAGTCTCAGCACCTACTCCAGCCAGTCGGACAGCCAGTATGGGTCGCCCCCTAGAGGCTGGTCAGAGGAGTTGGACGAGCACGGCCACACACTCTACGTGTGCGAGTACACCAATGAAAAGGTAATATCTCTCTCTCTCTCTCTCTCTCTCTCTCTCTCTCTCTCTCTCTCTCTCTCTCTCTCTCTCTCGCTCGCTCTCTCGCCGCATAACAAGATGTTTGTTTTAGATGTCATGACATTTTAGGAGAGTTGGCAAAAAACCTAAGTGTGTGTGTGCACGTGTGTGTGTCTCTCTCCTTACAGTGGATGAAGCATGTGGATGATCAGGGACGACCGTACTACTACAGTGCAGATGGCTCCCGCTCGGAGTGGGAGCTGCCTAAAGTAAGTCCCACTGACACACACACACACACACACACACACACACACTGCTCTTAATCTGACAGCAGGTTAATCTGTTCAATGAAGCTCAGACTTCTCAGGTGCCTGCAAACCGAGGTGACCAGACTGGTCAATAGGCTAGCAACTCTCACTCACTCACTCACTCACAGTCTCTCGCAACCACACACACTCACGCTCTCACACACACACGCACACACACACACAGTGGAGTGTATGGGCAAGGGAAGCTGAAGATCCGTGGTGTTTTTGGGAGGAGGAGAGAGGTACAGTATTCAGGGAGAACTTCTTACTCTCTTAAAAAACAAACCAAAAAATGAGTTGCAGCATAAATGTTGTTTATTTCCAAGAGATTGAGCTTTTAGACTGCCCCCTCCCATCCTTCCCTAGCTCTGAGCCTGTGCGCTGTTGTTCTTGAGAAGTTGTTGTTTTGGTGTATCGGTAGCCAGTGGCTGGAGTGAAGTGTTGTGCTGGGAGGAAGATTCTCTTGCATCTAAGAGACAAGCTAGTAGTGACCGACACTAGCACCCATGGGGTTTAGCCTCTTGTCTAGTGCACCTGTCGTTCCCCCATGTCCGAGGTTGTGAGTTCGGTGTCCAGAGTGGGACTGGATACATCGGCAGATACAGCTAAATATGGACATGGATAGATAGGAGTAGAAGGACACAGACAGTTTATCTCTTTAACTTGGGTGCTGTGTCAGTAGTAGTTCTTCCTCTCTCTCCTTCTCTTTCTCTTTCTCTTTCTCTCTCTCTCTCTTCACTTTTGCTCTCTCTCTCTCTCTTTCTCTTCTGTGTGTTTGCCAGTGAGTTTTCTACCCTTTGTGTCTCTCGCACAAATCAGAGCAGAAATGTTTTGTTGGCTCGATGTTTTCTTGGCTCATGTCTGCGTACGGACCTTGAGAGATGTCAATTGTGCTGCATAAATAAAATGGAATTAAATTAACCTGCTGTTCTCTAAAGGAATTGTCCAAGTCATGATGTGGATTTCCATTGTACTCGTATACAATGCATGCTTGTTTTAGAGAAGAGATAGTTAGATGCTATTCTGTTTTTGTTCTGCCAAACCAATTAATCAAATGAACATAATGTATAATATTGTTATCAGTTGATCCTTTTGGCAGGCTGTGGCACATTCCAAAATGTTAAGATGTTTGTTTTTTTTTATTTTTATTTTTATTCATCATCCTCACTACATCCCCTTCATCAGCGATTGCCATTCACTCTCTGCTAGCCTCGTTCAGTGTTAGCGGCCGCTAGCGTTTCCTGTGGCCTGCTGCCTGGCCGGTTGTCTGTTATTCAACCGTATTAGTCAGCAGGTGGGCGCTAAGGTGATTATTTGGCCTCAAAAGGTTGTAGCCTTCTAATATCCTGTTACCATTGACTTCCGTCTCCCGGTAAAATGTGTGTGTTTTTTTCTGTGACATTTCATTTAGCTTTTGGTATTTGCATGACCAAGGAGATTGTATGTTGTAAATCTGACTTTTTGCTGGTAAACAAAGTTAACATGGATTATGAATGTGAGTGGAACAGGCTGTTTTTGCTTGGAGACATTTGCCTGATGGTGGTTCGGAAGTTCAGCCAAAATATCATCTCTCTATCATGATAATGTTGTTTGTAAGCATTCAGTGAGAGTTATCTGTTTATATCCGTTATGCAGCTGTTTATCTGATTCTTTCTCTCTCTTTTTCTCTCCCTCTCTATCCCTCTCTCCCTCCCTCCCTCCCTCTCTCCGCTGCAGTACTCACTCTCTCCTCCAGCCCCCTGTGAGGTGCAGAAGTCCCGCAGTCTGGAGCGGAAGCAGCCGGAGCCCATCGTCCTCACCAAGTGGAGGCACAGCACCTACCTCCTGGAGCTCACTGATAAGGTACACTACGCCTCTCTCATTTCACGCCCCCTCTCTATCTATCTATCTATCTATCTATCTATCTATCTATCTGTCTATCCACTAAGCTGTCTATTTATCTATCTATCTTTCTCGTACTTTCTCTCCATCCTCCCTTTATCTGTCTCTCTCTCTCTCTCTCTCGCGCGCTCTCTTTCTCTCTCTCTACTAAACTAAATGTTGTTCTGACGCCAATGTTGTTCGTCACTGTTCAACTTCACGCCCAGTGCTCACATGTTTACGCCCACACCGTGGCGGCTTTTTTTTGAAAGGAGGAATATTGCGCCTCCTTTTCACACGGGAAATTGCCGGCTTTCAGTGTGAAAAGGGCTTCTTTCTCTCTCTTTGACATCCTCCACACTTTCTCTCATCTTTCCCCTGGGTCTCTGTCCCAAGCACTGTCTGTAATGTTCATCTCTGTTGGCTGTTTCTGTTCATGAGCTGTTCATATTGTATCCATTCGTCAGTCCAACAGAATGTCTGAAGTGTGATGTGCTTTAATGTGTGATGGCCCATGTGTAGCAGACACAAGTGTCTAAGTGAGATGACTGGGCACTTAAATGACTGTCTACCGTTTTTGTTTTATTTGTGTTTCTACAGTACGTAGTGTAAGTGTGTGTGTGTGTGGAAGGGGGGGGGGGCGGGTGATGTGAGACAGGCTCTCTCAGTCATTGTAGTTCAGAATTAAGCATGCAGGCGTCAGTAAGCCGTTTACTGTGATCGGATCCAGCTGATGTCCAGCCTTGTAATCCCACAATCCTTGGGGGTTTTTCAGGCGGACATTAACGAGCACCAAATTATTCTGATCAGTGTCAGAAGTCTGACTTAGGCTCCTAAAGAGACCAATCAGTGTTCGGTCCTCCCAGCAGCATGGAGTACTGGCGCCATCAGGACCCAGTACTAGTGGATGTGACACGACTCTGGATTCAGAGTTCCATTCAAATACACACAGTTTTTGCATAATTTAATCATTTAATTGCCTGAACACACACACACACACACACACACACACACACACACACACACACACACACACACACACACACACACACACACACACTAATTGTGCCTGCCCAAAACTTTACTTACGTAAGTCCCCCTGGACGAGGGGTTACTGTTGAAATAGAACAGAATGTGGATTGTTTTTTCCAAGAATTTAAGTCGAAAGAGGACTTTTTTTTATGTGTTGCCTGGAATGTTCCAGAATGCCTCTGTTTCCCGGGGCTCTCAGCGCCCCTCAGTTCTATGATGATGAGTATAGGCGTGTGAGGAGGGCAGACAGCCTCGGTACATCTCCATCACAGGCACACCAGGCAGTGTGTTATCGCCCTCTCAGTTGCTCAGTAAGGCAGTGGGTGGCCCGTCTTCCACACACACACACACACACACACACGCACGCTCGTTTGCTCGCTCGCACATACACCCACACCCACACACACATGTCCGCGCACATACACAAGACATAAGTCTCACACTCTGCAGGGCATCGGAAAGCCAATTAGCCTCCTTCCTGTGGCCTGCCGTGTGTGAGTGTGTCAGTGTGTGAGTGAGTGTGTGAGAGAGAGGTGCTTTACTGTCCTTATGTATGTCTGAGAGAGTGTGCGTATATCTGAAATTTGATAGTACAGAACTGGTTGTAGGCAACGTTGAAAGTTTGTATATGGGTAGTTGACATCTGGCCAAGAAAAAGTGTTTTTTTTGGAAAACATAATTTTTAAAGAAAAAATACAAATATTTATGTAGTATGGAAACTGTAGTTTCTGAAAATAATAGTGGTCACTCATTTCGTCAATGACCTCACCTATTTTTTCCACGTTTACACTCATCTGCACTGTGAATGTGTCCTATGGTGTGACATTTAAAAAGTACTAAGAAATGATATTGAATAACATTTAAAAATACATGAAACAGAATTGTTCACATTATTAAATCATTCTTTTCTTAAAATTATATTTATTTCACATAAAAGTTCTAATTACAATCATTTTCACCATGAATAGATGAACTTGATTGACTTTTTCCTATGAATGTCGATACATTTTTTTCCGCTAACCTTACAAAACTGTTTGAAATTGTACCTATCTAAGAGGAGCCATTATTGGAGCTCCCCTCATGCCAAACCTGGCTTTTTTTAAAGTACGTTTTGAAATTAAGGATGTTTTTCTGTTGTTTTATGTTTGTCACACTATAGGACAAAATGTCACACTGAAGGACAAAGATAGCTATTGCATGAAGTGAGTCAGAATATATGTAGTGTTTATTGTAACAGTGATAAAGGAGGACATTTGTTGGATAAGTGTTGCTTTTTCCAGGCTATTTTTTTTGATGATAACCCATTGTCAGTCAATAGTAATAGTACTTAACTGTGTTGAACTAATTTGTCGACTATGAAACCACGGTGAAGTTTCAGTTTGTCTATGAGTTCAAATAATAGGTGAGTGCAGATGCATGTAGGCTAAACTCTGCTAGTCACAAGTAAAGCAAGGTTTAGTGGAATCCCTGTTCCATATAGTCTTGTGTGCATGCAGATTCCTTCAAATGTGCTGCTGTGTGAAGTTGCATTGTTTGCTGTTGAAGGAAATGATAGATATTATTCTCATTGTTTTAAAGGATGTTACGCCCAAAACACACCCATGACTGATTAAGAGACATAAGAACAACCCTTTTGTGTCCAGCACCTGACAAAATCACACCATTAAATTAGTTAATGTGGACTGCCATGCCTTTAATGTCTATAAACGTTGTGCTTCTGACCATCCGTTTTTGATCGCCAAAAGAGGGACCATAATCCTCAATAGGGAAATTCCATTTTAAAACATTGCGTTACATTCATGAAGTACACTCTATCTAAAACATCCCTACTGAAAAATAGCAAGAAACCATGTTGATGTTGGTAGCTGGTTTTAGCTGTTTTTTGCTGGTTTTCCTCCAGCTATTGCTGGTCTTTGCTGGTATAACTGGTTAGGCCACCAGGTGGACATGCTGGCGTGACCATCTAAGGAAGCTGGTCATGCTGGTGTGACCAGCCTGTCGTGTGGGATACAGCTGGTGTGAGATGGTCATGCTGGTGACCAGCCTGCCAAGCTTGACATTGTAGGTGTAAGATGGCCATACTGGTTTGCTAGTATGACCAACATAAGCTGGCATGACCAGTAAAAACCAGTAATGTAGACCAGCAACACCAACTAAAATGACCAGCGTGAGATGGTACGACAAGCAAAACCAGCAGAATTACCATCGTAAGCTGCAGGTATGTTTTTGCATGACTTTTGCTGGTCTATAGCTGGTTAACCATCATAGGTGGTCAAACAAGCTGGTTAACAAGCTGGTCAACCAGCAAACCACCCTAAGCTGGTCAGGCTGTTTTTTCAGCTGTTAGAGCAGTTTTTAATCATACTTGACACAATTATCTACAATGACATTCTATTCGTTGGTGGCAACACTGGAAGTTCCAGGGCAGGTTGGGCCACAGGTCCTGCAGGGAGGTTCTTTCTGTTATAAAAAAAAAAAGTTTTAGATTCATGTACTTTATATTATAGTTGCTTTAGTAACACTTCAGAACATTGTATGTCGTCTCTAAAATAGCAATAAATATTTGAATTTAAGTCATTATAAGTGTCACACCAAAGGACATTTCCTGTCACACCAAAGGACATTTAAGCTTTTGTGGCAGTTAATGACCATGCTAATACTAACTGAGCCGTCATTAGCAACTGGCATCATGCATTTGCATAATATTACATAGTCCTGCTGTTAAAAATACAAATTTTAATACAAAAATGGCATTTAGGGGTGTCACACCAAAGGACAAAAAAACTTAACAACTTCAGTGGTCTGAAAACATAATTGAATATTTGAACAACTCTTGAGAGAAATTCTCACCATGTTCACTGCTCCAGGGCTTCATTGGGGTCTTCAGTCACATGACCTTGAATGGGGTCTTTCAACTAAATGTATTTGTCCATGATTTTGGCCAACTTAACATCAGGTTATTGCATAACACCAAAGGACATTTTTTTCTGTGACGAACTTTACGGAGTTCCTACCATTTTAGAAATGTATGTATGGGAAAAGTGATTGCCACTTAGTAAAATAGACACTTGCACAATTATGCCAGGAGCGTTCATTAAAAATTTGAAACATTATTTCCTCTATTTATAAAAGTTAATATTTATA
>NC_085012.1:19347923-19350423 GCF_963854185.1 Sardina pilchardus
TGGCTGCAGTCTGAGCAGCCTGTGCCAGAGGGAGAACTCCACCGTGCCCAGCTTTGTGAGGATGTGCATCGATCACGTGGAGAAAACAGGTGTGTGTGCACTGCAGGGTTCTAAACTCTCAGGTGTGTGTTCTGTTCACTGCAGGGTTCTAAACTCTCAGGTATGTGTGCACTGCAGGGTTCTAAACTCTCAGGTGTGTGTTCTGTTCACTGCAGGGTTCTAAACTCTCAGGTGTGTGTTCACAGCTGGGTCATCACTCTCAGGTGTGCCCTCACAGTGGGGTGGACACACTCTCTGGTGTGTTCACGCTGGGCCTCTATGCAGTCTGTGATGGCAGGCCATTGCTCTTAGCCAGCGCAGAGTCTCTCTCTCCCCCTCTTTATCTCTCTCTCTCTCTCTCTCTCTCTCTCTCTCTCTCTCTCTCTCTCTCTCTCTCTCTCTCTGCGCAACAGCTCTGTAACACTGCAGGCAATGGCTGTGTCCCAAACGGAGGCAGAATGCTCCCTTCTAAGTCGGTTCTCAGACATGTTGGAATCAGATATTTCTATAAAATGCTGCCACACAATGCTGACACATTGGTTTTCCTGAATTTGGAAGGCAGTGTAGAGAGAATTCTATTGAATTGTGAGTTGAAAGATGCTGTTGAGCATTGCGTTAGTCTGCTTTCTGGTGTTGTGGCAATGCCGCTCTGTGTTGCTGTCTTGCTAGGCTGTCCGAAACAAGGTGTGTAGCTGGTACCTTGATGCCTGCTACGGCAAGTGACTCCTTAGAGAGATAAAGGGAGCTAGACGGCAGACAGCTGCCTTCTGTTTTGGACCGACCCAGTGCTCCTTTCTGAGGGTGACTGCTCATTTACGCTCTTTCTTTCTTGTTTTTCTTTCTTTCTTTCTTTCTTTCTTTCTTTCTTTCTTTCTCTCTCTCTCCATGCCTCCCTTTCTCTCTCTGCAGGGTTGAGTATTGATGGCTTGTACAGAGTGAGTGGGAACTTGGCAGTCATTCAGAAGCTTCGCTTTGCCATCAATCATGGTAAGTAAGAATCCCTCTCTCTCTCTGGTGTGTGTGTGTGTGTGTGTGTGTGTGTGTGTGTGTGTGTGTGAGTGTATTTTGTGTATGCGATAACTCAATAAACAGACTCACTTCTGGGCCGTGTTCTCATCAGAAGTAGAAGCAGTATATTTTACATTCACACACACACACACACACACACCACTGCATCAACATTTACTCCCATTTACTCTGATGATCTACCTGACAGGTGTGTGTGTGTGTGTGTGTAAAAGGATGGATGTCTGTACATTAGCTCAATTATGAATGCAGAGGGGGATACAAGAAAGTGTGTGTGTCCGTGTCCGTGTCCGTGTCCGTGTCCGTGTCCGTGTCCGTGTCCGTGTCCGTGTCCGTGTCCGTGTCCGTGTCCGTGTCCGTGTCCGTGTCCGTGTCCGTGTGTCCTGCTGAATGATTGCCCTGTGTCCCCTGCTCCCCCAGATGAGACGGTGGAGCTGGATGACAGCAAGTGGGAGGACATCCATGTCACCACAGGAGCTCTCAAGATGTTTTTCCGCGAGCTTCCGGAACCCCTGTTCACCTACGCCTCCTTCAACGACTTTGTCAACGCCATCAGTGAGTCCACACACACTCTCTCACTCACTCACTCAGTGTCACTCACACACACACACTCCTTCACTGCCTTTCTACCCCCCAGCTCACTAGATGACCTCTATGGTACTATTCTAATGTTACTAAATTACCCGTTACGGCCATAACACATTCATCCGTTCAGTTTCCCGTCCTACGGCGACCTAATCCTGATCCTAATACAGATCTAACCTAACAAGACTCAAAGCCCCTGTGTTTCCTTATAAAGCCAGCAGGTGGCAGCAAAGGACCTTCATACGGCCCTTCGCTGAATATACTGATACACACACACACAGACCCCCACACACACACATGTGCACGATTTAGCACACCCATATCAGTGCTGATCCTCATGTGGCTGTGTGTGTGTGTGTGTGTGGGATGATGTGTGATATTAGAATATGATGCGGCGTGTGTATCGGGGTGGTGAGTCATGTCGGGATTAACACGCCAGCAGATGGTGAGCTCATAAGCCGGACTAAACTCACCACAGCACAACTCATCCATCACAGATGACCTCTCCTCTGGGTCGTCTCCTCAAACTTATCTCATTATTATCACTGTTGATATTTAATGACGCTATTGATATTGATATTGTTATTACTATTAATAGTCAATGTATTAAAAGTCATACATTAGGTATAATGTATGACTTTATTTCAGTTTGTTAAATGTTATTGAACTTTTTTTGTAACTATCGTTGTTGACTTAGGAAGTGTTGATGTACTTTCAGTTCAGGTAATTTTAGACGGAAATGTCTACAAAATACCATAACCACATTTTTGTTTTTTCTTTGTCTTTTTTACTTTCTTTCTGTCCCTCTCTCTCTATCCTTCCTTCCTTCCCTCATTCCTTTTCTGTCTCT
>NC_085012.1:19352923-19357923 GCF_963854185.1 Sardina pilchardus
TCTTCGCCTGCACTTAAAACGTGTGGACCCGATGAATGGACAGATTTCATGCTGTGTGTGCGTGAGCGTGTGTGTGTGTGAGTGTGTGTGTGTGTGTGTGCGTGCATGAGCGTGTGTGTGGTGAAGGATAGATCTGAAGGAGTGTGTGTGTGAAAGAGAATGTGTGTGTGTGTGTGTGTGTGTATTTGTGTGCTCACCTTGAATCCAGGGCACACACAGCCAACACTGGACTCCTGTGGCCAGTACTGGTGATACAGTATATATCTATAAGTGGGACTTTCACAAAGCAGTGATTCATGGGACATGTAGTTTTTTTTCCTCTTCCTTGTGGAACTGGAAGGTGTGTTGAGCCCCAGGTGACTACAGGGCGGCTGTGGGACTGAGGCACTCACTAGTCACCAAAGGCTCACACGTAAGCAGTGTTATTGGTGGACCTCAGCGCCAGATCTGTACAGGGTTACACTGATTGTGGTGTGTCTGTGTGTCTGTCTGTCAGTGTCTGTGTGTGTGTGTGTGTGTGTGTGTGTGTGTGTTTCACTTGTTACTGCACTCTCCCTTGCCTAAGAACTGCACCCCATTCGTGTTGGGTAATAAATGAAGTATGTGTGTGTGTGAGAGAAGTGTGTGTGTGTGAGAGAGAGAAAGAGAGAGTGTGTGTGTGTATATGTATATGTGTAAAGCACAGAGGTGAGTGGAACGTAACGGCTTGCTAAAAAATTAATGAGTGAAATGATTAATGAGTAAATATAAGCTCTGTCAGGGACGCCAGTGTTTGTCCAGAAGTCTACGTTTGTAGTTTGATGTGGTGCAGAGTCTACAGTGACCTCGTCCCTGTGTGTGTGTGTGTGTGTGTTTGTGTGTGTGTGTGTGTGTGTGTGTGTGGACCTAGTCTGACCCCCAACACACCCCTTCATGCTTTGCTCCCTGGTGGGTCCCCCCCCCATCCCCCTTTCTTTTTTCCTTTTCTTTTCTCTCCTCTCATTTAATTCTTCCTGGGGCTCTTCCTCTCTTCACCCTTTCCGTCTCGTACTCCAGAGGAACAGGGAAAATACATTTAAGCTGCTGATTGTTCTTCTGATGCCATCTCTTCACTCATTCTCTCATTTCCCCCTCTTTGTCCTCTCCCTTTTCCACCTTTCTTTCTTTCTTTCTTTTTCCCCTCCTTTCAAGCCTGTCTCTATCCCCCTCTCCTTTTCCTCCACTCGAACGCTGATGAGGTGAAGCTGATGTTTTGTGTTTGTACCTCATTGGAAAGGAGCATAAAGTCTATTTGTGTGTGCGTGTCTGTGTCTGTGTGTGTGTGTGTGTGTGTGTGTGTGTGTGTGTGTGTGTGTGTGTATGTGTCCACTAGAGAGTGATGGGACTGTGACTGATGGTATTTCGGTTTCAGACTGCTGAAGAGAGAGAGTGTGAGCGTGTGTGTGTGTGCGTGTGTGTGTGTGTGTGTGTGTGTGTGCGCGTAGTGCAGTGATGGCCTGCACTCTCTGAATCTAACTGCTGTCTGTGACGTTGCCATGTCTAATTGCTATTAAAGAAATAAGCAAGTGAACCGTCTCCGCTCCCTCTCCTTGCAGCATCCTGCCTCACACAGTCACTTGAATCCAGGCGGCTACTCTTACTTTGAAGTAAAATCAGCCTTTACACAAGATTTCATAACATTTTTTACAACTTTCTTTAGGATTTTAAATACAGTACTGTAGGTCCACGCCATTCTATGAAATAAATCATTCTACCTGATTCCATAGCATTTGGGAGGACGGTAATGGGTTGTAATAAAAACTTAAAGACAAAGCCAAGTCTGTCAAGGGTACGTGCTTGTATGCAACACTTGAATAAACCTCCTGTAGGGGGAGTCTGTGGATAGAAAAGGAACCAAATGCTCACTACATCAGCAGGTGAAAGCCGTGATGATGAAATGACCTTCACCCTTGCTGTGGTTGTCGTCCAGTTTATCACCCTGCATAACTCACAAGTATGTCTGATTGAGCTGCTCAAACACACTGACAATGTGAACTTCACTGATGAAAACACAGATGTTTGGTCATTCCCTTGCATACATACCTATGCTGCCATAGTGTCCATTGGTGACTGATGGTGTGTTGGGAGAGTAATGCTGTAGTAGGACTGTGCTGCTTTGCAGCATGCTCTAGCTTACGTGAAATGAATGTGTGTGTGTGTTGGAGGTGGATCTCAAAAGCTGTATGTGTGTAATGAGGAGTGGATCTTAACTGTGTGTGTGTGTGTGTGTGTGTGGTGAGGATTTAATCTTTAGATCTGTGTGTAGTGGAGAGTGGATTTCAAGATCTCTTTGTGTGTGTGTGGTGAGGAGTATATCTTAAGATCTGTCTCTGTGAGTGTGTGTGTGTGTGTGTGTGTGTGTATGTGTTCACGTGTGTAGTTCGCTATGATCTTCATGCCCACAAATATCTCCGTGTCCTTTTACCTGATGACCTCTGACAGATGTGGAGCAGCTTTAATAATGGAGGGAAGGAGCTGCGAGAGTGTGTGTGTGTGTGTGTGTGTGTGTGGGAGAGAGGGGGTGTGTGAGAGTGTGTGTGTGTGTGGGAGAGAGGTGGTGTGTGAGAGTGTGTGTGTGTGTGTGTGTGTGTGTGTGTGTGAGAGAGAGTGGGTGTGTGTGGGAGAGAGGTGGTGTGTGTGTGTGGGGGGGGGGGGGAGAGGTGGTGTGTGAGAGAGTGTGTGTGTGTGTGTGTGTGTGTGTGTGTGAGAGAGAGTGTGTGTGTGTGGGAGAGAGGGGGTGTGTGAGAGGGGGTGTGTGTGTGGGTGTGCTAGTGTAGTGCAGGGATAACAATCCATCCGATCTGCTGGCTGGATACATCATTATTAGAATCAGTCCTCTGCCCATACAAGCTATTTGCTTAAAGGTGTAGTCCGCTTTTTTGGGAAAATCAGCTTATTTGCGGTCTACCTCAGAGATGGATGAGAGGATGCAAACCCCTGCTCTTTTCTGTGTGGGCAACAACCCAGTCTGACACCCTTAGCGTAGCTTAGCATAATTCACTGAAAGTAGGTTGGACCAGTTAGCCTGTTGCTGTCCCTTTCAGCTATAGGCTAACTGGTCTAACCCACTTTCAATGAATTTATATTTATGTCCCATGGTGTCAACATCCAACGCCATTTGCGCTAAGATGGTACCCAATCAAACTAAGCTAAATGGTAAACACTAACACAATGTTAAAATATAGCTGCAAGCAGCAATGTGGGGGCCAAGCAGGCAGGGCAAAAAGGCAAGAGTTGCCACGGTAACTCGATGCCGTTACTTGAGGTTTGTAATTTTAAGCAGTCACAAGAATTTTGATGTCAAACAACCCAAGATTGGCCGAGATTCAAGCCCATTTCCTTTTCGGCGGCTTCGCCACCAAATTCGATTGGCTGTTGCGGGTGAACGGTTTAAGATATCATTCCGAAAACCAAGGCCTATATTAGACTCAGGCTGAAGATCATTTGTGTGAAGTTTCGTGAAGATCGGACACATTTTGCTACCTGTGGAAATGTTTACAGGATTTTGATTAAATCCAATATGGCGGCCGAATTAAATATGATGATGTCACAAATTGAGCCGGGTCATCCTAAGGACCTTCAACAGTATAACCAGGCACCAGTAGCAAGTTTTAATTTCAAACACATCAACAGCTACAGGCCAAAATGCCTTTTTGCTAATTGCAGTGCCCCCTAGAGGTCAAAGGTCACCAAATTTCTTGAGCCTCCTTCTGATGGGGTCTTGAGTCCAGGTACCAAGGTTGGTTTTGATGCGTGCAAGGGTTGCTGAAATATGAGCCCACTTCCTGTTTGGCGGCTTCGCCGCGAATTTAGATTGGCTGTTTTGGGCCAACGGTAAAAGTTCTGAAGACAAAAAGCACGAGCTGTATTTGTCTTGGTCTGAAGATGCTCTGTGTCAAATTTGGTGAAAATCAGAGAAAAATTGTGACCTCCAATACATTTTAAGTGTTTTTGATAAAATCCAAAATGGCGGAAAATCCATCATGGCGGAAAATTACGTCATAGGGTGCGTTGAACTCGGGCAGGTCCAAGGATTCCATAGATACCTGATTTTTGAAAATTGGCCTAAGGGTTCAAAAGTTACGTGTGTGAACGCACGTCCAACTTTGACCTGTTGGTGGCGCTAGAGGGCTTGAGCTGCAGACATGACACTTGGTCAAAAGAATATTCAGACTGTCCCCAATCAGTGTGCCAAATTTCACAAAATCTGAGAAGTCGGTTCTATGGGCTGCCATTGACTTCAATGGCAGAATCATAATAATAATAGCAATAATAAGAACAAATAGAAACACAATGGGTGCCTTCGCAGCTTCGCTGCTTGGCCCCCAATTAAGGGATATCAAGCATTCAATGACACATTGGCAATGTAAGAGGCTTCATTCTCCATCTTGCTAGTCATTGTAGCATAAGTGCAGTGTGTTGGTTGAACTGATTTAAACCGGGCTTGTGTTGCTTGGACTGATTTAAACAGGGCTTGACCCCATACACAGATCTGCTCTAGTGCAGATAATCAATCGTTGAAAGAGAAGAGATGTAAATTGAGTTGTTCAATAAACAGTGTGAAGAAATGAGAGAAAGAGTAGGATGAGAGAGAAAGAGGAGGACAAGAGAGAGGGAGGGAGAGAGGAGGAGGACGACGACGACAGAGATAGAGAGATGATTGTTTTAGCTGCTGGTGTTGACTGAGAGACTGGGGAGACAAAGAGAGTCGGGGAACTGGGAGGAGAATCTCTGTATTTCCAAATGAGAAAACAATTACATCAAATCCATAATTCATCTTGTAGTCCACCAGCCTCCGGGGTGTGTCTGGCTCTCTCTCTCTGTGTGTGTGTGTGTGTGTGTGTGTGTGTGTGTGTGTGTGTAGGGGGGTTATGCGTGTGTGAAATGAGCTTCATATGCCCCTGCTGTTTTTGGGGGTAGGAGGTGCCAGGAAAGTACCTGATCTTGTGTGTGTGTGTCTGTGTGTGTGTGTGTGTGTGTGT
>NC_085012.1:19380423-19382923 GCF_963854185.1 Sardina pilchardus
ACTTTCTCACAAAAACCTTGACATGTTGTTTTTCTGTTGTGGGAAGAAAGGTTTTTGACCTGCATTTATAAGTAATGTTCCCAAAAACACAAGGGCTCTCAAGTTCACTTACAGACACTGAGACACACACACACACACACACACACACACACACACACACACAAAAGCCAAACTAACTCACCTTGATGCTGTTCACAGACACACACACACACACAACACACACACACACACACACACACACACACACACTAAACTAACAAACCTTGATGCTGTTGATACACACACGCACACCCACACACAAACTAAATGTATTTACCTTGATGCTGTTGACACACACACACACGTACACACACACACTCCCGACCTTCACTAACTCACCTTGATGCCGTTGACATGCAGCACTTGTGTGTGATTGGCCTGGTCGAGCGGCGTGTCGCTGGCGGGCGTGGCGTAGGTGTACGCCAGCTGCGGAATGAGGATGGTCTTGGCGCCGCCCTGGTCGGAGATGGCCAGCAGCGTGGACATGGGCAGCTGGGTGGCCACCAGGCTGATGGGACCGGCCACGGCGGCGGCGGGCACCGAGGGACAGTTGGCGGTGACGGGGGACGACGACGACGCATCTTTCTTGGCACAGGTCAGGTTCAGCGGCTCGTCCTGCACGGCCGGCGGGCTGGCTTGGTTGGGGGTCGTCGCCGCGGACGACGCGCCCTTTGGCAGCGAGAGGTCGAGGGGCCCCTCTCCGTCGGCCAGCCCGCCCCCCCGGCACGGGATGGGGCCGTCCGCCGACAGGTTCAGCGGCCCGCCGGGACTCGGCGGGGACGAGCCGGCCTGCGACGATCGGCCGACCGCGGGGGGCGGGGCCTTCGGCGGCGAGGGGGACGGCGACCGCGAGCAGGACGGCGTCGCGTCCGGCGTCAGCTGAGGCGAGATGTCCACGTCGGAGGAGCCGCCGCCGTCGCAGTCGGTGTTGGCACCGGTGGGCGCCGTGCGTGGCGACGCCCGCTTGGCCTGCATCTTGCGGAACCAGCGCGTGACGCTGCTGGCCGGCAGGCTGACCGCGGCGGCGATGCGTCCGATCTCGGCGGCGGCCGGCTCGGCGTCCAGCGCGTAGTACGCCTTCAGCACCGACTGCAGGCTCTTCTCGCCCGGGGTCGTCGCCGTGGCCACCGGGGTCGCGCCGGCCGTCGGCGACCGCTCCTCGCCGTTGACCGCCTCCCTCTCCTTCGCGACCTTCGTCTTCCCCGCCGCCTCCTCCTCCTCCTCCTCCTCCTCCTCCTCCAGGCTCTTCCTCCTCTTCCTCAGCGTCAGGTCCTGGGCCTCCCGCTCCGGCTTGCAGACGGGCGCGTGCGCCGGGTTGTTGTGCGCCGTCGCCGGGGGCGCCGTCGCCACGGCGACCGCCTCCTTCTTGAGCTGCAGCACGGCGTGCGTGGTCTGGTGGCCGCCGGGCCCCGGGTCCAGCGAGTAGTTGATGAGGATCTTGGCGTGGCCGTCCTGGTCCAGCAGCGGCAGGCTGATGGTCTGGATGAGCGGCCCGCCGCCGGCGTTGGCGCTGCCCACCGCCACGTGCCCCGCCGGGTCGGCCTTCAGCAGGCTCTGCAGCTGCGCCAGGCTGATGCTGACGGGCGACACCAGGCCCACGGCGGGCAGCAGCAGCTGGAGCGGGGCGGAGACGGGCGCGGCGGCGTTGGCGGCGGTGATGTTGGCGCCGGCGGGCGCGGTGGGCACCGACGGCTTCAGCTCGCTCTCCAGCGGCTCCGCTTTGATGTGGGCCACCGAGATGGGCTCCCGTGGCGCGGCGGGCTTGGCGGGCTTCTCGCGGGCGGGGAGGGTGGCGGTGGTGGTGCGGGGCACGGCGGTGGGGGAGGAGTCTGGACCCGGGGGCGGGCCTAAGGGGCGGGGCCGGCCGTTGACGGACAGCAGGCCGATGCACTTCTTGCTGCTGATGTGGGAACTGTAGGAGCCCGAGTGGGAGAAGCGCTTCTTGCAGTTGGAGCACTCGTACGGCTTCTCTCCTGCAGGAAACACACACACACACACACACACACACACACACACACAGACAATGTCACAAATAATAAAGAGAACAACTGTGCACACACAAAGACAGAGGGTGTAACAGAGTAATTGGATGAGACAATCAAACAAGCGTGCGTACACACACATACTCACACACATTCTCACACACACACACACACACACACACACACACACACACACAGCTCTGCGGCTGCTTGAGAGCTGATGTAAGAACTCTTCTGGGAGACCTCTTTTAACACCATCACCTCAGGTCAAACACACACATCCACACACACATCCACACACTCATAGTCTTACTCATAAACACTCAAATCTTTTTTGCATGCCTGTGATGTGCACAGACAAAGGTGCGAACACCTCGCACACACACACACACACACACATACACATATTGCAGCTGAACAGTGTCAAAGAGCTTTTATTTTCATCTAGCTATATTCTACACACACACACACACACACAC
>NC_085012.1:19390423-19400423 GCF_963854185.1 Sardina pilchardus
ACAACCTTCCCGTCTGTAAACCGCAGAGGAGTGACAATGACAATGCCAACATAGTGACAGACTACATTTCCCATGATGCATCCGTGAACAGGAAGTTGTTATCTCAGATGTGATTCATAACAGAACATGTCAGCAGAGAGCTCTGTCTGGGAGAGAGTGATTGAGTGTGTGAGCATGAGGGAGATAAATGGCCTAACTGTCCTAATGAGACAGAGAGAGGGAGAGGGAGAGAAAAGATTACATGAAAGAAAGAGAAAAAAATGAGAGAGAGAGGTAGAGAGAGAGAGAGAGAGAGAGAGAGAGAGGAGGAGGGGAGTAAATAAACAGCTCTCTGAGTATACGTTTGGTCAGAAGGCACCAGGTTTCAAAATGGGTTCTACTGTAGACAGAAGAGGAGGGACGAGGAGAAAGAGTGAACATTCAAAATGGCCTCCAGTCTCTCACCAGCCAGCGGAGCATCAACATGGTGTTCCCAGCGATGGATCTGGACTCTCCTCAGTGACACATCTGAACTCTCTCCACAGAGTGAGTCAAAGCATTCAACCAGTGCCAATTCAACTCATCTTCAGCCAATCCAATAGCTCTTTGTCCTCTCTCCACTTGATGAGTGTGTGTGTGTGTGTGTGTGTGTGTGTGTGTGTGTGAGTGTGTGTGAGTGAGTCACGCACGAGTGTACGCGCCTGTGTCTGTGTCAGTGATGACACTGGGCTTACCTTCATCCCACCTGTCCTCGGGGTCAACGGCCCCATTGGGGTCATCATCGGGGGCGACGCTCTCGCCATCGGGGAGGCTGCCTTCCTCCTCAGCGATGTGCAGCTTATCCTCATCGTCAGAATCCGAGCTGCCCTCCACCACAGCGCTGTAGTTACTTACTGCACACACACACACACACACACACAGAAAGAGAGAGAGACTCAACGTCAGAAACACACTCAGGAGAAACATATTTAAAGAAGACAAAAATTCCTCCTAAAAGGCAATCAAACAGCAGTTCGGCCATTATTGTTGTGTATTATCATATAGCCCTCATCAGACACCGTGATCACAGCCTTTATTGCCCCCGCTCATCCCTACGCCTGTCGTTAGTCAGCTGTGCCCTTGTCTTGGGGTGGCCACTTACGCTGACTGGAGGGATTAGAGCTTATTATTGGGAAGGAGAATATTTGTCTTGCCAATAACGCTCACTGAAACTGGGCTGGCGACTGAATGGCTGAGGGATAGAGAGAGAGAGAGAGAGAGAGAGGGATAGAGAGAGAGGGGGAGAGAGAGAGGGAGGGAGAGAGAGAGGGAGAGAGGGGAGGGAGAGAGGGATAGCAAGAGAGAGAGGGAGAGGGAGAGGGGGATGGGGAGACAGAGTGAAAGAGAAAGAGAGAGGAAGGGATAGAGAGAGAGAAAGAGAGAGAGGGAGACAAAGAGTGAAAGAGAGAGAAAGGGAGGGAGTTAAAAGGATGAGGGACACTGAGACAAATGAAGTGATGGAGATCAGAGGTGCAGGACTGATTTGGCGCCTGGCCGTATACAACCGGCAGATGAGACAGGTCTTCAACCCCGACCAGTAGCAGGTCAGGGGTTAGTTAGGACACACACACACACACGCACGCACACACACACACGCACGCACGCACACACGCACGCACGCACGCACGCACGCACGCACGCACGCACGCACGCACACACACACACACACAGCTAGGAGACAGATAAGGAAAAGTGGTATTGATTTTCTGTGCCCAGTCAAGACAACCTAAATTAGCAGGCTTGTGTGTGTGTGTCTATGTGTATACACCTGTGTGTGTGTGTGTATGTGTGTGTGCGTGTGTGTGTGCGCAAAGGTGAATGCCAGAGTAGGGTTGTGGGCGGGAGTGGGCGGATAACTGAGTGTGTGTGTGTGTGTGTGTGTGTGTGTGTGTGTGTGTGTGTGTGTGTGTGTGTGTGTGTGTGTGTGTGTGTGTGTGTGTGTGTGTGTGTGTGTGTGTGTTAGTGTGTTAGTGTGTAGTGGAGGGCCTTCCATTAAAACAGGAGATGACAGAATGATCCCCTCACCAAACGAGTGGTTCGTTATCCTAAGTGCTCAGGGAACAGCTCGCTAAATGATCCCCATATAAATCACTCACACACACACACACACACACACTCCCACACATAACCACACACACTACAGACACACTGCTAGACACGCTTTGAAAAGTGAAACCAGAGAGAGAGAGAAAGAAAGAGAGATAAATGGGGTGATAGAGAGAGAGAGAGAGAGAGAGAAAGAAATATACTGAAGGACTTTAAGGTGACCGTCTGCCATTCGGGACGTGAGACACAAGGACGTCAGCACACAGCACACGCACACACACAAACATACACACACACAAACACAACATCACCCGCCCCCCCCTCACACACACACACACTTTGTCAAAAAGTGATAACATGCTTACAATTAAAAACACAAAGACAAACAGGAGCATACTAAATATTCCAACACAAGCACAAAATATAGCAAAGAGTCATGAATAGGCAAACACACACACACACACACACACACACACACACACACACACACACACACACACACACACACATATTTATACACACACACACAGGTGAGGAGCCTGTAGCGATAATTAGGAGAAGTGTGAATAATCCTAATGGTTCTCGGCAGGTGTGTCCAGAGGAGAGGTTGGCCGTGCCAACACCCCCACTATCCACTCGCTCGCTCGCCATGGACGTTTACTCCCTCTCCCTCTCCCTCCCTCCATCCTTCCTTCTCTCTCTCTTCCTCCCTCCATCCCGCTCTCTTTCTCTCTCTCTCTCTCTCTCTCTGTTTTGCCAATGCAAGTGTCTCTCTCTTCAGCCAAATCAATTTCCCTTGGAGAGCCGCATAGTCAGCAAGGAGGCACACACACACACACATAGAGTAGACACACACAGACACAGACACACACACACACACACACACACAAACTGCTGTTGGCCTTATCTTGCCCATTTGTATTAAGCTGTTGTGGTTCTTTCTTTTGTGCCCTGTGGTTCTGTCTCTCTTCTTCTCCCTCATCTTCATCTCTCTCTCTCTCTCTTTCTCTCTTCCTTATCCAGGCATTCTCTCCATCCATCCATGTTGCGACTCCTCAACTCAACTCTGGATGTTCATGCTTCTGTGAGGATGCTTGTTTCTATTGTTCCCTTGTGTCTCTCTCTCTCTCTGTGTGTGTGTGTGTGTGTGTGTGTGTGTGTGTGTGTGTGTGTGTGTGTGTGTGTGTGTTCATGCTTAGGGAAGATCATCTATCAGCTGTTAGCCCCACCCATGTGTCTAATGCTAGTGCCGCTCACTAAAAGAAACCTCTACCTGTAACACACACGGATGACACGCATGCACACACACACACACACACACACACACACATACACACACACACACGGCACGCATCAGTGAACTGATGACTTCAGGGGAGCTGGAGGGATAATTGTGTTTAATTGAAACATGAGCGCAACACCACAGGAGTATCAGTAAAAGCTACTAAGAGCGGACAACAGAGCTTCACACACGCACACACACACACACACACACACACAATCAGCATGCAACGGCAGTAATCAAATAAACGCAAATGCCCACAGTAGTCACAGAAGGACTGCTTTTATTTCTCCTCTTCAGATGTGCTGTGGTCAGTGTTTAGTTTAAGAAAATAATGACCCAACTCAATCATCTATTACACACACACACACACACACACACACACACACACACACACACACACACACACACACACAAAAATCTGCTACAGTCATTTGAAGCTGCTGGCAGATTCCTTCATGGGGTACCCCCCCCCGCCCCCCCGTCTCTCTCTCTGCTACTCTGGCACATAAGCTATCTTATTAAGAGAAGACACAATCTGGTTAGGCTGGCAGATCAAACTTCTGACTCTTCACCTCTGACATTTAACCTTTGACCCCCTGTGTCCAGCAGGCCTCTCTGTATTAGGGCCAAATGCCCTTCCACCACCCCCCCCCCCCCATCTGCAACACACACACACACACACACACACACACACACACACACACACACCGCCCCTTCCAAGCAAACTGGCTCAAATACGCCAGGAATGTCCAACCATAACACCAACCAATGTACCTCACACATACACAGGGACACACACACACACACACACACACACACACACACACACACACACACACAATCACACACAGACACACTTCTCAGGTTGCATTTAACACCTTCAGTGCATTTAACCCCCATGCATATTGACACTGATGTACACCTAAAAGAAACACACAACACTCTAGCTAAAAAAATAAATAAAACAAAAACACACACACATACACACACAGCCAGATTCAGAGAACCAAAATACAGCATTGCAATTGTTACATAAGCGTGTGATTTTGAATAGAGAAAACAACACACTTCTGTAGCGCGTGTCCTAAAGATCACCCCTCCTGGCTCTTTCTAGTAAGTAGTCTTTGATGGATGGGCTCTTCTAACAGAAATGATTCCCTATCCAAATAAAAGCCTCATTCTGCACTGATGGAGGAGAGGTTAAAGTTCTTTCACACTGTGGGCACATTAAGCACAATGCAGACACTATTCTGTGTGTGTGTGTGTGTGTGTGTGTGTGTGTGTGTGTGTGTGTGTGTGTGTGTGAGAGAGAGAGAGAGAGAGAGAAAGAGAGAGAGAGAGAGATTTGCTTTCACTGAAATCACAAGATTCACTTCCACTGTAGTCAAGGCAAGATGGCAAAGCGAAACAAACCATGAAGAAACACACACACACACACACACACACACACACACACACACACACACAGACAAAACACTGCAACATAAATACCGCAAGCGACCGCATGAAAAGTCTTGTCGTCGTTCAGTCTGCACCACATCCAAGCCATCTCATTACACACACACACACACACCCAACCACTACACCTCACGCACACACACGGTTTCACCGAGCCATTTTCCGTTCCAAAGTGCACACACACTAAATGAGCGCGCACACACACACACACACACACACACACACACACACACACACACACGTACACCTCCACACACTGAAAAGAAGTTTGAACTGTAGAGGGCACTGTGGTCCCAGGAGACTTCAGGCAGTTGTCCACACACACACTGACTCACACACAGAAACACACACAAACACACACACACATGCCATAATCAAGAAATAAAAACACTGAAGGAATATTTCCTTTGAAATTGACCACTGAGCCCACCACACACAAAGATGCATGCACCAACAATTTAATATGTATTTTTTTTAATGATTTCAAAAATGATGTTGTGCAGGTGAGTCCTGCCATTTGTGAACGGGCATTCATCTGTGTGTGTGTGTGTGTGTGTGTGTGTGTGTGTGTGCGTGTGTGTGTGTGTGTGTGTTTGTGTGTGTGTGTGTGTGCGTGTGTGTGCATGTGTGAGAGAGAGAGAGAGTGTGAGAGACCTGAAAACTAAAGTGAGACTATGTTTAAAAGGTAAGAGGGAGAGAAAGTTGGCCAACGCCCCCCAACCGTGCACAGACGCACACATACACACACACACACACACACACACAGACGCACACACACACACACACAAACACACACA
This sequence comes from Sardina pilchardus, assembly GCF_963854185.1. NCBI lineage: Eukaryota > Metazoa > Chordata > Actinopteri > Clupeiformes > Clupeidae > Sardina > Sardina pilchardus. Next base: position 19,396,028 of record NC_085012.1, read on the forward strand.
AAACACACACACTCAGCCGTGGCGGCCTGCCTTGCCACTACTAAATAAGGACAGAGAGAGAAGCCATACCTGGGCAACGATAACAGTTCTCTATAACACACACATACACACACAGACACACACACACATACTCACACTCACTCACACACACACACAGAGATGTCTGTTTATATTTGAGGTGAGAGAATGACAATCCCCTCACATAATACTGGGTCTACACCAAATGTATGAGTGCTTTAGTCTGTGAGTGTGAGTCTACAGTAAATGTGTGTGCGTGTGTGTGTGTGAGTGAGTGAGAGTGTATGTGTGACTGTGTGTGTGTGTGTGTGTGTGTATGTGTGTGTTAGGCTGTAGTGCTCACAGGCATGGCTGGTATGTCAAGCCACTCAGCATTATCAGTGTGTGTGACGGCTGGGCCTGCTTTTACACTAAACAGCCACTACAGATGGAGTGTGTGTGTGTGTGTGTGTGTGTGTGTGTGTGCTGCGCGCATGTGTGTGTGTGTGTGTGTGTGAGAGTGTGTCTGCTTGCGCGCGCATGCTCACACTCCATCGCTGCACGTAAAGTAGGCACCTGTGTATCTGTGTGTCTGAGCGCGTCTCAATGTGTGTGTACGTGTGTGCACGTATGTGTGTGTATCCAAGTGTGTGAAAGGCTCTGAAGGTGTGTGGCCTACAAAGGAAACAGCTGTTGTGCCTTTGGGGTGGAAGGTACCAGTACACATGCTTCAGTAAGCTACACATCCCTACCTTGTTATCACTCACTCTCTCTCCTACCAGCCCTTTAATTCTTCATTTGCACTCTCTTGTGTTCCCTCTCTCTCTCTCTCTCTCTCTTTCTCTCTCTATCTATCGCTCTCGGTATTACTCCTCTTTCTCACATCTCTCTCTCTCTCTCTCTCTCTCTCTCTCTCTCTCTCTGCTGATATTTTAAGCCAAGCTGGATTGGAGAAAGCCCCGTCACTATAGTAACTTCATCAAAAAATAAAAACAAAAACAAAGAAAATAGTCAAACTGTTGTGTGAGAAAACACAGACATTGCCACACACACACACACACACACAGTAACACACCTGTGTAAACAGGAAATGAGGATTTCTCGCACTAAACAGTGTAGAGCAGAGCTTAGAGAGCTGAAACAGCCTTTACTTGGCTGTTTAACTCTTTCTCAACACACACACACACACACACACACTGATTTACTGTTAAATCTCTTCACTCGTTCTCTCAGCCTCTCACAAATTATTGAATTCCCTAGATTTGCTCTGGTCTCCCCCCAACCCCCCCCCCCCCCCCCCCCCACACACACACACACACAGTCAGATGGAGCCAGACATACGGAGAGAGAGAACAACAGAGAAAATCAGAAAGAATACGTATCTAGCACGCCCCCTTCTCTCTCTCTCTCTCTCTCTCTCTCTCTCTCTCTCATAACAGCTCTGTTCTTTTTATCTCTCCTCTTCCTCCTTTCCTGTGTCTGAGCGGACGCTGTGAGTAAGGAAATCTCTTTGCTATTTATAGACCTCCCTTCCTATGGCTCACCCTGCCCCACACAGCATCTCCAACTAACGCACACACACACACACACACACACACACACACACACACACACACACACACACTAACACAGTAGGAATCAATGAGTGGGCAGCTGAATCAGCAGATGAGTCTAGACACCAACAACTGTTGAGACCGCCAACCAACACACTCTACCTGATGTCTGGAACACTTCAATCACAAACAGCCTCACACACACACACACACACACACACACACACACACACAACACACAGTAGGTGACTCACCTAAGGGTCAGCAAAGTTAACTCACTGGCCTGATTTATGGTTTGTTTCCTCTATAAAACCTATTAAGGCCGATAATATGTGCTTCCTGTTAGCCAAACCAGACCAGTATTTTTGACTTTACAGATGGTCCCTAATTTCGCCCCAACATGCTACCACTTGGCAGATGGTCCCTTTTCTGACCAATGTTCTTGGCTTGAAAGACGATCCCTAACTTCACCTAGATGCACTGGCACTTGATGGACTGTCCCTTTCCTCATCCAGCCGACTTGACCGAGACTTTCCAGATGATGTATGTCTGTGTTGAGCACAGTGGAGCCAGAGCCAGAGACACAGCTTATCTGTTGGCAGATGATCCCTGGCCCAGTCCGACCTGAGGTGCTTTACTGAGCATGCCAAAACCAAAAACAACAGAGCAGAGCGAACGCTCCTTTGCAGACGCTCCCTAGCCCTAACTAAGCCTGTCTGTTTGTTTACAGACAGTGGCTTTCAAACATGAGTCTGAGCAAACACACACACACACACACACACACACACACACACAAAAAACACACACACACACACACACACACACACACACACACACATTCTGATGAAACTGTGCCAGCCATTGGTCTGCTAATAACTCAAGCACTCAAGAAGAAACACGTTTTGATGTTTGCAGTTAAATTTAATGTGGTGAATATTTCTGCATGGATGTGCTGGATTGTGTAGGTGTGTATATGTGCTTTTTGTGCACAAGCAGGGTGTGTGTGTGTATGTGTGAGTGAGTGAGAGACTCTGGATCAAACCAGTTCAGGCCCACACCTATGCGAGGAGGCCACCCGTGCTTGCAGCTGTTGCATTCTGGGAACAGGTGACTGGGCATTCCGACGGTTGTTATTCTTGTTATCTGACCACGGATGGGGAGATAGAGGGGGGAGGGGGGAGGGGGGGAGGGGGGGGAGTGTGGACCATCCCTCTCTTCTGATCCATGCTCTCTACTCAAAGGTCTGTGTGTGTGTGTGTGTGTGTGTGTGTGTGTGTGTGTGTGTGTGTGTGTGTGTGTGTGTGTGTGTGTGTGTGTGTGTGTGTGTGTGTGTGTGTATGTGTGTGTATGAATGTATGAAGCTGTGTGCATATTTAAAAAGGCTGTGACCATAAAAGACTTCATTCCACCAAACTGTGTGCAGCGTGATGTGTGTGTGGACACATGACAGTGTGACTGTTTCTGTACGTACAGTGTGTAAGACAGTGGCAGGGAGAGAGAGAGAGAGAGAGAGAGAGAGAGAGAGAGAGAGAGAGAGAGAGAGAGAGAGAGAGAGAGAGAGAGAGAGAGAGAGAGAGAGAGAAAGCAAGACCAAAATAGAGCATTTGTGATTCTAACCTGAGGGACATGCTTTCATGAGCTCTATGTATGTCTGTTTCAAGGATGAAGCACACTCATCAAACATGAAACAGAGGGTGCTTTTGCACTGGAGGGACTTTTGACAGTTCCTAGAACCTTTTGAGGAACTACCCCTCTATTTCATAAATTTGCATTGCATGGAACTGGGGGCTATTTTAGCTCCTCTGACTGTAGTTCCTGTAACTATTTTAGGTCCCAGTTTAGGGTAGGGTGTTTTCCCCATATGTACTGTATCATGACTGACATACGAAACATGCTGATGCTACACCACTTTATGTGACTGCAATAAATAGGCGACCCTAACATCAACATTATTATGCCAATGCAATCTGCCTGTAAAAATTGTTGATTCATTTAACCTGTACAGACATGAGTAGGCTACATGTATATATATGCTAATGTTACTTGCAACTAGTTTTTAATCAGCATTTATAATGCTATCTGTCAGTCCAGTTCAGTAGCCTAAAAGCACACTGTCTATTTCATTACCTTGTGTTCATTTAAGAAATAGGACAGAACAAACAAACAAGCGCCTACACACCAACACACACACACACACACACACACACACACACACACACACACACACACACACACACACACACACACACACACACACACACATAAACAAACAAGCATGCTCACAAACACAAACATATTCATGTGGCAGAAATGAGTCACCTCTGAGGGACAGAGAACGCAGAAAACAAAAGGAAGAAAATAGAACAAATACAGACTGGGGGTAGACTGATAGGGAGAAACAGGCTGAGAGAGAGGGAGAGAGAGAGACTTTTGACTTTTAGATTTCCTGTATTAGTCAAAAGTAGACAAGATGTAAAACCCAATATCTCACACACCCCCTCCCCAATCACACACGCACGCACAAAATAAACAAAAACAAAAAAAAGCAAACAAAACAGGCAAAACACATAAGAGCGAGAAAGAGAGAGAAAGAGAGGAAGAGAGACAGAGAGAGACAAACTGCTAATGACTTAAAAAGACAAGCCAAGCTGCTGTCACATCCTCTGTTCATCAGGCCACTACACTGCCTCAGGGAGGGTACACACACACACACACACACACACACACACACACACACACACACACACACACACAGAGGGAGTGAGCGCTGCACACACAAACGAACACATTTATGTGCACATACACACACAGACACACATAACATTTAAATACACACCATGTTGTGC
>NC_085012.1:19410423-19412923 GCF_963854185.1 Sardina pilchardus
CACGCACACACGCACACACGCACACACGCACACCCGCAAACACACGCACACACACACAGACACATACACACACACACACACACACCCACACACACACACACGCACACACACACACAGACACATACACACACACACACACACACACACACACACACACACACACACACACACACACACACACACACACACACACACACACACACACACACACACACACACAGAGACACATACACAAACACACACACATACACCCACACACACACACACACACAGGAGGGGAGCTCCACTAATTTTCTCCCGTAAATGGACCAGCAAATGACTGGGTGTGGGTGTGGTGACATCCTCAACATGGCATGTGATTGGCTGCTGGTCTGGAGGCTGCTCCCCTGATTGGATGGTTGTAAGGTCACATGTGATGGAGATGGCAAGCTATAATGCTCCCTTGGTGACACTTAGGAACCCCTAACCCCCACAGCCCAGGCCCACAATGCTTTATCACCAACAGATATATCACACAATAACACACACAACGCTCCATTCAAAACATCCACATTCATCCACATAACATTAATGTGTTTATTACACATCATTTATTAAGGACTTATAGCAGATTTAACTACGTCTATCTAAAGATGTCTGTCTGATTGTCCATGCTTATCTATCTGTGTGTGTGTGTGTGTGTGTGTGTGTGTGTGTGTGTGTGTGTGTGTGTGTGTGTGTGTGTGGTGTTCTTCAGACGAGGAAGACCATGAAGAGGAGAGGAGAGGAGAAAATAAGAGAGGAGAGGAGAAAAGAAGAGAAGAGAGGAGAAAGGAAGAGAGAAAAGAGGAGAGGAGGAGCACAGAGGCGAGATGAGGAGATGAGGAGGAGAGGAGAAAGAAGAGAGGAAAGAAGAAGAGAGGAGAGGGGGAGAGAAGAAGAGAGGAGGAGAGGATAGAAGATAAAGAGAACAGAGGAGAGATGAGGAGATGAGGAGGAGAGGAGAGAAGAAGAGAGGAGACGAGGACAGAAGAAGAGAGGAGGAGAGGAGGGAAGAAGAGAGGAGGAGAGGAGAGAAGGGCTAGGAGTGGGAGGGCAGTAGAATTCCTCTGGCTGCTGTAAGGGCTCGGACCCGTCTAGACAACCAGCACTGGGCTTTATTTAATACAGCTATTACTGATTCAATAAGGCCAATGGAGGGGGCACAGGAAGGGCAGGTGTGTGTGTGTGTGTGTGTGTGTGTGTGTGTGTGAGAGAGAGAGAGCACATGTATCTGTGATCTACTCTTGAATCATCTTCACGGTCTTTAAGGTGAGATCAGAAAGGAGTGTCTGTGTTTTTGTGTTTCCGTTAAATCTGAGGGAATGTGTGTGTGTTTTTGTGTGTGTGTGTGTGTGTGTGTGTCTGTCTATGTACTTTAGAAGTTAGAAGACTGCGAAACACACATCTAGTTCACTCTAAGTTCAGCATTCAGGTGGAGGTCAGGAATGCGTTTACAAACCAGATCACACACACCACCACTGCTACGCACACACACACACACACACACACACACACACACACACACACACACAGCAACGACCCAACCATGTGAGTCTCACAAGGTTATCTCATGGAGGTCATCCTCCTTTTCCATCCGTTTTCTCTCTCTCTCCCCCCATCTGCCCCTTTTTTCTTTCTCTCTGTTTTTCTTTCTTTCAGTCTCTTCCCTCCTCTCCTCCCTGTCTCATCTCTTCCTCTTACATCTCCCTCGTTCTTATCATTACCTCTTCACCTCCTCTTTCTCTCTCTCTCTCTCTCTCTCTCTCTCTCTCTCCCTCTCTCTCCGTTCAGCCCTCTCCGCTGTGGGTCGTTCCGTTCTTGTGCAACTGACTATTTAACAACAGGAAGTCACACAGTTACAACACATTAAAACACACCCCAAGGTAAAAAAACACTTTTTTTCAACAAAACAAAGCTTATCATGATCACTTTCACAAACACACCATGACACACACACACACACACACACTCACTGAAACGTTCAAGGGACCCTGTGTTCACTTCCATAACATGCTTGACAGTCATGACTCATCACAATAGAATACACTCTTTATCATCCACATGCACTCACAACCATGACATACACACACTCACACACACACACACACAAACACAACCTGACAAACACATACACATACTGCTAACACAACCATACACTGATTAACACTCACTGACTGACACATGTATACAAACACACATACACACACACACACACACACACACACACACACACACACACACACACACACACACACACACACACACACACACACATACACACGTTGGTGATGTCAGCCAGAGGTATAGGACAGAGTGTGTGTGTGTGTGTGTGTGTGTGTGTGTGTGTGCGCGCGCTGGGGACAGAGAGCAGATGCATCTTTTAGCCCAGGCCCCCGGGTGCCAACCAGTGCCCAGAGAGAGCTGGCACTGCCAACCCGCTGCCCATGCCAAGAGGTGCTAACGTGAAGGCCCCAGCGAG
>NC_085012.1:19422923-19427923 GCF_963854185.1 Sardina pilchardus
GCTATATTGTGGTGTGTTGAGGTGCATTATGTTGTGTTGTGTTGTGATGTGCTGTGGTGTGTTGTGTTGTGTTGCGCTCTGCTGAGGTGTGTTGTCTTGAGGTATGCTATGCTGTGTGCGGTGTTGAAGTGCATTATGTCGTGTTGTGTTGTGTTGTGCTGTGATGAGGTACGTTCTTATGTTCTGTAGCGTTGAATTGAGGTGTGTTGTTGTGTTGTGTAGCTGGATGGAAGAGCTATGTGGGGGGAGACCTCTGGTTTGGTGAGTGCCTGTGGTGTATGGCTGTGGGTATGCTGAAAAGTGCGGCTAGAGTGTGTGGGCTGAGATGGTGAGGGTGGCTGGTAAGGCTTTGGTAGCCACTGTAAATCACGTGCTTATAGGACTTGATAGATACACAGATATAAATCACAACGTGTGTAAATGCGCACACAAACATAGACATACACAGGATGTCAGGAAAGATTATCAGCACACTCTTCCTAATGTATCAGGGGGGAAAAATCAGTCTGGAGCCATAACTAATAACTTGAAGCATTTATCCTTCACGCACGCACAAGACACACATATAACACACACACACACACACACACACACACACACACACACACACACACACACACACACACACACACACACACACACACACACACACACACACACACACACACACACACACACACACACACACACACACACACACACACACACAACAAACACACCTGTTAGCAAGAGCACCACGCTCCTGCATGCACAGTCTCTCAATTCAGCGCAATCTGATCAGACCGCATGGGGGAGGGAGTCGCGCTAATGACGTCGCCGAGATGAGTCTTGACGGGCATCACTATGGGGCAAGGAGGTCGCCTGCGACTCCCACCCTTCCTCCCCACGCCTGTCCGTTCATTATAACATCACAATCCCCTGAGAAAAAGCTCACCAATTTCCAGATTTTTTGCCAAACTATAATAAATGCCCCGTCAACTATATTATGACAATGTTGTACGGATGTTACACGCCTTTCAGAGAAGATTTCCTATAGAATAAACACTATTTTTAAACATCTAACCAAGACTATACAAGACTACCCTACCTGTTACATAAACACAAACACCCTGTTTTGCACAGGTCCTCTATTTTAAAACAAAGATGCTTATTTCTTTTAAAATGGGAGCGTCAAATCCTGATATCCACCGTGGGTGTTACCTCTCTAACCAGGTGCGTCTCGTGCATCATCGCTACCTGCAGTGCAGCGCGAGCCGCCATTCCGACCCACCCGCAGTCCTGAGCCCACGCGAGTCATATATCACAAACCAAACCGATCGTTAAAGCTCTTCCTTCGAACGCTTGTAGTCTAGCATATTACAAGCTCCCCCATCACGCACCACCTTTCAGCATCTTCTCTCTTCCTCCGCAGCGAGAGAGAGCTGCATGGCACCTTTACGACGATTCGGTGAATTCACATTAAACCGCAAGTCAGACACCCAAACGACTTCAAAGAAAAGAAAAAAAATCAGCCCAAAACATAACTAAAAAAACATAAAGTAAATGTATCTAGCCCTTCAGATATCACTGACGCATAACCTAACGCCGATTTGCCTCCGTCAACAAACTAAAACTCCATCTTTTTTTCTACCTGCACAAGTTGACATTTGCTGCAGCGCGTGGAAAGCGCGTTTCCTTCAGCCTTCAACAGTATATGCGCGAGCTCCTGGTGGCGGGGATTTTTCTCTTCAACGAATCCGAAATCCGACTATTCTGATTTGCAGATTTATCACAACAGATGATTTTAGTGGCTGTTAAGCCCCCAGATCAGGTAAACATGTTTACAGGTTCGTTCCGCGGCGAGACTCCAACGCGCGAAATAGCCTACACTGCGCACGCATGTCGTCAGTGCGAGGAAGAGAAGGTGTCTGGGAGCACCTCATGGCCAGTGGGAAATAACGTAGTTATTATAGATAATCTATTGCCAATCCTGGATTAATTATTCAGAATTTGTATTCTGAAGTGAAAACCTTTAGGTGATGTTACAAATCGTTACCAGCCGGTTTACCCCGCCTACTTGCTAGGCTAAAAACAACTGGGTGAAGAACTAAGAGCAAAATAGCCTGTGTACAACAAACAAACTTAACCGATCCATATAGAACTGCGTTCAAAAACAGGCTGCATACGAATTACTCAACTAGGTTACAGTTAACCAATGTACAGTGAAACCGCTCAACTGTCACAGTCTTTGGGAGCCATCGACCTGCACAACTTCTCGACAGTCCCGCAGACATAAGCAAAGCCACATCCCCACGCACTCCTGTCCGCCCTAAACGTGGCTCGCAGCTGTCCGCCCCAGTGTCGGCTACAAAAGCAGTCTGGTAAACAACAGCCGGGTGACAAATAAATGAAAAGCAAAAAAGTCAAGGAAATTCGCCCGCATGTTCGGGCACTCAAGAACATTGTCCGAATATGGGATAAAAATCCATCTATTTTGCGAGCTCCATGTTCACAAAGCTACTGTTTGCTCGTGGTCCTGTGTACCGTTGGATGTATGCATGCCTTATATAGTCCGTGGCAGCTGTGCTCGCGGCTCTCGAGATTCCATTCCCTCTCCTCCGCGCCCCGAGCAGGTAGTGTGTGTGTGTGTGTGTGTGTGTGTGTGTGTGTGTGTGTGTGTGTGTGTGTGTGTGTGTGTGTGTGTGTGTGTGTTTGTGTGTGTGTATGTGTGTGTATGTAGGCTATGTGTATGTGTGTGTGCGTGCGTGTGTGTGTTTGAGAGAGTGTGTAGGCCTATGTCTAAGAGAGGGAGTGTGTTTGTGTGTGTGAGAGTGCGTGTGTGTTTTAGCCCCAGTCTAGCTCTAGTATTCCTGCTCCGGTAACGAGGAGCGAGCCACAGCCAGTACACACCCTTGTTTCACCTCAACTTCTTACCGAACACGAGATTTAAAAAGTCAACGACAAAACAGCTCCACTTATGTCAACCCTTCTCACGATGCAATAACGTTACAACATAATATTATTACAGGAACACACCGTCTAAAACAGTTTGACGTTTTAAGAACAAGCTGTCAAAGCGCGTAAAAGTACTTGATTAAGTATACACATTAATATAGTGGCCAAACAAAAAAATCTACGTGCATGTTATTTTAGAAAAATATTGTTTGACTATCCTAAGATTGTGAATCACACACTCGTGCTGCAACAGTGCCTCGCTAGCTCGCTAGCTCACGCTACGAAACAGGCATTACAGCCTAATTCAACAATTTGACTTATTTCACCAGTTAAACATAATATCAGATATAGGACACAATTCGGTTGGAGACATTTCCATCACGACAACACACTCTAACACAGGTTCGGCAGGAATACGACATTCCGTAGAAAAGCAGGCAGGTATATCGGGCAGGCAAGTAAGTTTCATTTCGGTCAAACACGATGGGGAAAAGCAGCCGAAATTGTCCGCTTGAATCTGAAGGCTTACACCCAAAGTTTGCTTAAAGCTCAACACATTTAAATCAGAATTAAAGTGAGTTAAGAGAAGGCAAGGAGACAAAAGCGCTTCTCCCGTGCATGGGACTGGGTGCACATAACGGTTCACGGTGCACTGAACCGCTAGGCGGAGGGGGAGTCGCGAGCCAGGTATAACGGTACACCATAGGAGCTGTTCCACAGCGCTTTCCTCGCGACTTTCCAGCACTTTTAGCGACTGAAAAACACATTTGCCAAGTCCCACAGTCAGACAAAACTCAATGTCCAAACCACCCAGAACACCTTCCACTCCCTTAAGCGCGTCTACTCACCGCTAGTCCTCCGCGGATTCGCCTGCTTTCTGCGCTTACACCTGGGGCCATCCGCCATGATCCTTTCGCTCGGTGGAAATGCTGCCGGAGAGTCACCTCCTCTCTCGCCCCCACACCTCCCCTCCCCTCCCCTCCTGCTCACCCTCCCTCCACCTCCCCTCCCTGCACCTGGTTTACGACACTCCGCTTTACGACATTACCTTCTGGCTGCAGATTACACCTCTTCAGCCCAGTGCCCGCCCCTCTCGAGATCGCCACTCTCTCCCTCCGCCCAGTAGGCGCACGCGGTTCTGTTGCTGGCTGTTGCTCGCACACGAGGTGGCGACCCTCCTCTCAAAGCGGGTCGCGCGCAGAGACAACCTGATGATGTTCAGTGGGGGATTTTGAGGGACAGGAGGACATTGAGGTAGTGATCAATGTCCACTGTATCATCTCAATAGAGGCTATGAAAACAAAATACTCAAACATACTTAGATTTAACAATAACTAAATTGTGTCGCGCATGTGGACCCTATTATAGGCCTAATGAAAACGTTTTTTTTATTATTTTATTTTATTTTATTTTTAAATGGAGAGCACTTGCTACTCACACCTGATAGGCCAAGCTAAACTCTGCATTGCCTATACCTTGCCATACTCATACTTACAGTAGCCTAACATACTAACATGTGAATTAAGATATTTAATTTCAAGACGCACGCGTGCGTGTGTGTGTGTGTGTGTGTGTGTGTGTGTGTGTGTGTGCATGTCTGTTGTATGTCCCATGACATATAATGAGTTTTTATGCTATGAAAGCTGTGATCTGACCTTTGTAAATTATCTTTGTCTGCGGTGTGTGTGATGTGTTGTGTAATAAGGAAAGACTCGACTTCTCTCTGCCTTGGCTACTCAGTATCGGTTTGGAATGATGTTTAAGATGAAGTAATAGGCTATTTGCAAATATGGAAATATAGCCTACAACCTGTGACTGAACTGTGTTTTTCCCCTCTGGCATATGTTAAATCTTTCATCAGCACTTTTTAAATGATGAATGTTGTTATTCAAGTTTGAATGCAAAACGACTCTCACCCATCAAAGCACTGGTGTTTGTGTATTTACTTTGATCACAGGTGACTGATGCTGCACATGGTGTGGTGTGTGTGTGTGTGTGTGTGTGTGTGTGTGTGTGTGTGTGTGTGTGTGTATGCGTGTGTGTGCGTGTGTGTGTGTTTGTGTCTG
>NC_085012.1:19432923-19442923 GCF_963854185.1 Sardina pilchardus
TTAGCATGAAGTCATTTCTCTCCCGACGACGGAAAACAACGAGTAAAAATAAAATAAAGCCCCTGAGCTGGTGAGATGGCAGTGTGTGTGTGTGTGTGTGTGTGTGTGTGTGTGTGTGTGTGTGTGTGTGTGAGTGTGTGTGTGTGTGTGTGCACGCGCGCGCATACGTTGGTGTCACAGGGCTGCACTCTCTCACTGTGAGTGCGCTGACAAGACCACCCCGACACATTAAAGCACAACCAGCCAAAAGCCATTCACAAGTCCTACCCACTCCAGACGCCCTGCCACACACACACATACACACACACACACACACACACACACACACACACACACACACACACACACACACACACACACACACACACACAGAGCCATTTAAAGCCACTGCAGTACTGATGCCATGGTCAATAAAGCAGGATTACTTTATTCACCCAACCCACTGAGAAGGTGTGCCTCTCTCATCTACCTACTCTTCTTTTCTTCCTCCTGTTCTCTCCATCTCTCTCTTTCTCTCTGTCCTTTCTTTTCACCTGTTCTCTCTTCTCCATTTCCTTTGTCATCTCTTTATCCATCTGTCTTTTTTTCTGTACATCTCTTTCTGTCTACCAACCCCGCCTCATTTCTACCTTTCCCTGTTCACCTCTCTCCTTTTCCCCTCCTTTTCAACCCTCCCTCCATCTCTCTCCTTCTACCCTCTCCATCTATCCATCCATCTTTTTTTTCAGTCTCCCTTCGTCTCTTTTCATCCATCCTTTCCATTCTGTCTCTCCCAGCTACCAATCCCTTCTCTCCCTCTCTCTATCTCTCTCTCTCCCTCTCCCTCTCTCTCCACTGCTCTCTTTCTCCATTCCTCCCCCTTTTTCTCTCCCACCCTCTCTATTTCTCCCTCTCTCTTTCTCTCTCTATATCTCTCTCTCGCTCTCTGTGCGAGTGGGGGCTGAGAGAGAGGGAGAGGGAGGGAGAGGGAAAGAGAGAGCGAGAGAGAGGGAGAGGGTTGTGCCTACATTAAGGACTCCTGTGGCCTCTCTCAGATGAGTATTGATCCTGCTGCAGGCGGCGGCAGCGTTTAGGAGATTAATGCCGCCAGGCCCGCAGCTCCAGTTCCAGCCTCAGCCCAGGAGGCTCCGCTGGGGGAGCCAGGCAGGCAGGCAGGAGGGGCTGGCGGTGGCCCACGCGGCCAGGGCGGAGGGCCCTGCAGTGGGCCAGAGACGCCACACAGCCCCCCTCCACCTCCACATCCATCCATCCACCCACCCTCGCCATCTGGAGCCTAGGCTACCCCAACAGCTGTGATGGGGTGGGGGGTGGGGGGGCAAAGAGACAGAGAGAGAGATTGAAAGAAATGAGAGTGAGGAGAGAGTGAAAAAGAGAGGAGAGAGGGAGGGAGGGAAAATTTCAATGAAAAGAGGGGAAAACAGAAAGGCAAATGTACTGAGGGGAGAGTGGAAGGGAGAGAGAGAGAGGAAGAGAGAGAGAGAGAGAGAGAGACAGGTAGGAAATGGTGTGTGGGGAGTGGAGAAGAAACGGTCTGAAAGAGAAAGACAGGTGGCAAAGACTGAAAGAAACCCTGTCAAACAGAAAGAGAAACACAGCTATACGTGTGAGAAGCAGCTGTGTTAAAGAGAGGAAGAGAGAGTGGTAGAGTGAGAGGGAGGGAGAGAGAGAGAGAGAGAGAGAGGTCTAAAATGTCTAATGTGCCCCTAGGGACCCAAACTCCTTCTTCAACCTAAGTGAGCCTGAGTGCATGACAGCGAGAGCACACACACACACACACAGACACACACAGACACACACACACATACACGCATACACACACACACACGCACACACACCGTCTCCTCTTTTGCTCTCTCCAACACACCCAGGTGCACACACTCACTCAGACAACAGGCACACATATATAGACACTCTCTCATCCCTCTCCCCCTATCACAGTCAGTCTCACTCCCAATGAAACACACAGACTCCTACACACACACACACACCACACATGCACACACTCAAAATCAAACTGCCATGATTCTCCTGTAAAGATGACAACAATAACACCCTCTGTTCTGCAAACTGCTAAATGTTGATGGTCCCTCACAATAAGCATGCATATAATGCCCACATATGTGTGTGTGTGTGTGAGAGAGAGTGTCTGCATTTGCGTTCAAGCCAAAGGTCAAGCCCACATGAGCATAACTCAACACCCTCTTGGCCAGTGGTTTCTCCCTTGCTTGACCAGACAGGATTACTAAGCGTCATGGAACTAAAATAAGAAGTTTTCAGTGTTTTCACTCTGTTCAAAAGTCCTCTGTGCTGCTGTCTTTCATATACATGTATTCCGTAAGACGTAAAGAGTAATGCCATATTTTGTTTGACTTTATTTGTTATTTTTAGTGAGATTTAGTTTGATATTCATGGGTTTCATCAGGTCCCTTTCCACAGGTGTATAAAATCAAGCGCCTAGATTATGAATGCAGACTACATGGTGCTTGATTAATACACCTGTGGAAAGGGACCTGATGAAACCCATGAATATGTACAAATGGCAATATACAGCACAACAAACCCATGTTATACACCACAGGTCTTTGTGTACAGTGCTCTACTGGTTACACACCCACAGGTCTACAGTGTACATGTGCGTGCGTGCGTGCGTGGCGTGCGTGCATGTGTGTGGTGTGTGTGTGCATGTGTGCACACCCACAGGTCTATGTGTACAGTGTGCATGCATGCGTGCGTGCGTGCGTGCCAGCGTGCGTGTAGTGTGTGTGTGCATGTGTACAGCATTCTCCCGGTTTGAGATGAAGCAACACTTCAGCACTTCCTGTGTTCCACAGCAGACCGTTTCAGATTCTCATCTGACCAGTGCCAGACTCCCTTTTCCACCTGTCCAGTGCCATCAGATCGCTAACACCTGTGTCCAACCCCACACACACATACACACACACACACACACACACACACACACACACACACACACACACACACACACACACACACACACACACACACAAGCCAGACGTTAGGTGAGCAGCCCTCCTTTTCCCTCTCTCTCTTTCTCTCTCTGTCTTTCTTTCCCTCCCTCCCTCCCTGCCTCCCTATCTCTTGCTTTGGCTCGCACCCGTGCATCCTCAGTCTGGGAACATTCCAGAATGAATACCATGACGATGGAACAATTCCAGCTCCCGCTCTCGCTATACCCCTCGGTAGGGTACAACAATACAGCACAGTCAGAGGGCCAGAAGAGCTGTCAATCTGGGTGCGAGCCACTCCTATTTCCCTGGCCAGAATGACCTCACTTCCTGTGCAGCGGATTGTCCCTGGCAGGAAACGGCTTGCGTGGTTGTGTGTGAAAGAGACCAGCCCAGTTTGTGCACACATGAGCACACACACAAAGAACATATAGACTTGCACACATGCGCACACACACACACACACACACACACACACACACACACACACACATACACACACAAATAAAACAAGCAATATCTTGGAGAGATGTAGATGCATGCACACAAATAAATGTGTGGATGCACACAAACACACGAGAAAAGAGTTTAAAAAGGGTGTGTGGCTGTGAGTGTGTGTGTGTTTGTGTGTGTCAAGAACAGTCATTCCAGAAGCACTCCCAGAAATCCCCTGGAATGACCATTTAAGTATGTGTATGTAAGTGTGTCTGTGTGAGCTCAGGACAGCCAGACTCCCTCTCACGATTACTGGCCTGACATTCACGTCTGCAACCACACACTGCTTCAGGAATAATCAGGTCCAATCTGTATGAGATCTCAACACACACACACACACACACACACACACACACACACATACAAAGACAGACCCATTAACACACACACACACACACACACACACACACACACACACACACACACACAAAACACACACACTCACGCAAACAGATAGACCTATTAACACACAAATAGACCCATTAACACACACACACACACACAGAGACACACATGCATGTTCGCACACACACACACACACACACAGCTATATACTGGCACAAAACTTACAAAGGAAACAGATCTCTAGGAAGTACAGTGGCCTATCAACACACACACACACACACACACACACACACATCCATGTTCCATGCAGTCTGTTTGACAATGATGTGGGGATGTGTAGCATGCTCACTACCCTTACACTCTCATACAAAGACTATGCAGCCTTCACACAAGAGGCTTATCTGCACCAGCCCAAGGCTAAACCTTTCAGCTTCATGCACACACACACACACATGCACATACACACACACATGTATACACACACGCGCACGCACGCACACACACACACACACACACACACACACACACACACAAACCAGTTTAATATACTCAGAGTGTTTCATTCAATTTTACAACCCTGTGGATGGCACTAGGAGCGAAGCGGGAGAGGGGAGAGCTTTCACCTCGGGCTCTGGATGAAAGGAACAGAGAGCCTTATTGCCAAAGAAACAAACGCAACCTCACATGCTCGCATAGGCACAGAGTACACACAAACAAAAACAGAAACAGAATTACAGGAAAACATGTACGCCAAATGTGCATGTGTGTATGCATTTGTTGTGTGGGGGTGCATGTGTGTGTGTGTGTGTGCGAGAGAGTCAGAGACAGTGAGAGAGCAGGTGTGTTTGTGTGTGTGTACGTGTGCTGTCTGGCAGAGAGAGAGGATCCCGCACTCCCTAGGCTGTGATCAGGAACCCTGTAATCAAATTCTCATCCAATCAGATCGAGTCATTGCTCACCAGCACCTCACCCCAGTAAAACCAGCTGCAGCTCCAAGCAAGCAGCTGATCCCCCACCGGTCTCATCTCTCGCTCTCTTTCTCTCTCTCTCTCTCTCTCTCTCTCTCTCTCTCTCTCTCTCTATCTCTCTCTCTCTCACACACACATACACACACACACACACATACTCACACACACATCCACACACAAACACCAATAAAACCCACATATACAAACCTGAATACAAATAAACAAATAAAGGTAACATGCAGGTAATACAACAAATTACAAAAAACAAGACACACATAGGCACAAACAAATATCGTACACAACAAGGCCCTCATAAACATCATCATCATTCACACACACACACACACACACACACACACATACGCTCAGACACAATTCACTTAGATGTGCTACATGTATCTGTTTTACACTTTTTGTGTCGATCAGAGCGCTGCTCTTCCTTTAAGCCTCCATTCCTTCCCCTGCAGAAGCCACAGATCAGGAGGAGAGCGAAGATGAGAGCCTCTGCTGCTAAACCAGGTCACAGAGGCAGACACTGAATTAATCACAAGAATATTCACATTTCTACACACACAGACACATACACACACACACACACACACACACAGACCCACTACACGCACACACAGAGAGCTTGTCTATCTCACAAACACTTTCACTTTCTTTCGTGCAAGCACGCTAACACATAGACACACAAGAGACACACAACACACTCTTAAAACATTGGAGCGCACACAAACACACACAGCCTCGGCGGTGAGGTGAGGTGTGTTCCGTGTGCCGTGTTCTGTGCTGAGTTGTGTTCGTTTAATATTTCCAGGAGGCTGGCTCTGGCATCAGAGGGCTTTCCGTGTCATTAGGCTTTGCAAGCACGGCGGATCCGCTCCGCCTGGGATTAGCTAATTAAAGACATCCATCCCCCAAAACAGACTCACCCTGAGCGCAATTAAACAAGTCCATACCAACACACACACACACACACACACACATTATACACACACTCACTTGACACATAATCACATGCATTTGGGACAGCAGTGTTGTGATGTGTTTGTTTGATGCTAAACAGGTAGAGGACACACATGGACACATGTGCATAAGCTCACGGACACACACACACACACACACACACACACACACACACACACACACACATTATGTACACACACAAACAACACAAACAAACACCCATTTAGAAGTGATGCATCTGTCACAGTCTCCACATCCTTTCTCCTCTATTCTATTTGTTTGAAAACTCAGTCAGAATACTGATCTGTGTGTGGGAGATTACCTCTCTCTCTCCCTGTATGTGTGAGAGAGAGTCAGTGCATGGTTGTATTATTGATGAGGACCAGACTAAAGACTAAACACGTGAATCACCTTCAGACTGTCATTCACACTTAAATAAAAGCTGCCATTTTGATTACATATGCCATGCACATCTCAGTATGTACTGTAGCTATCTCACACACATCCATCATCACGTTCATGGTCATAGCTGTCATCATTATCATCATCATCATCTTCTCCTACTGCTTGCTCTTCTTCATCATTCTTATCATGAAGAGGAAATGGAAACATCAAGTGTGTATATGAAACAAGTCCATCTGCTATTTCAAACAACTATTTGCGTGTGTGCCTGTCTGTCAGTTCATGAGTGTGTGTGTGTGTGTGTATATAATGTGTCTGCATACGTGAGTGTGTGTGTGTGTGTGTGTGTGTGTGTGTGTGTGTGTGTGTGTGTGTGTGTGTGTGTGTGTGTTTCCGTGTATGTGTGTCTTCTGTGCTGTATGTCTTGGGCTCTGCTCAAACTGCCATGGCTCGCTCCACTGCACATGGAAAAGGTAAACACTACAAACGAGCGTAAGAGGGGGAGGGGCCACACAGAGAAGGACGAGAAGGAACAGGGATATATAGAGATAGAGAAGAGGTAGATGGATAGACCATTACTGAGGAGAGAGAGAGAGAGCGAGAGAAAGAGAGAGAGAGCGAGAGAGAGAGAGAGAGAAGAGAGAGACACTAAGAGCAGTCACTGGAGTCAAGGCACTGGAGGCCACAGAAATACCATGGCGTGGCATTTAATATGAGATTCCAGGCATTCAACCTTATTCTACACAATCTCATATTAGGAGACAAAATAATATAGTAACAACAACAACAACAACAACAATACATTTGATTTATATAGTGCTTTTCAAGACACTCAAAAGTGATGGTGAGATGGTGATAGCACTGGGAATAGCTGAGTAATGCACTCTTCAATGCACTCAAAAGTGTCAAGTGATGGTGGGGAGATGGTGATAGAACTGGGAATAGCTGAGTAAAGCAATGCACTCTTCAGTCTTCACCCACTCTTGGTTTGTTCTGCTACCTCTAGGAAGATTATTGCATTGGGTTGGGTGGATAAACAACTCCAACCCAGTCAAAGTCACGAATTAAGCATTAGCCATAAAACCGAGACTTTAACCCATAATTACAGTGCATGAAAATGCACTGTACTGTTCTTCCAAGGCTTCTTCTTCTTCTTCTTATTATTCCGCTGATCAAATTCATTTTTTCTATTCAGCTTGAACCGTTTAACTTAGAAACTTCATTCAAACGTCGCAACGTAGGTCTTAAATAGGGGAAGGCTGCTAAGTATTTTTCAACTTTGTAACTTTTATACTTTTTAAACTATAAATTAAAAACTATTACAAATTTCCCCATAGACTTAACATTGGCCTCTATGACATCACAATCGGATCATTAAGCAATTAGAATCTTATGCCAGGTGGCCAGCCCCACCTGCAGCAGCTCTCTCTCTCTCTCAGGCTACATACACTGGCTCTCTTAAGACTAGACAGTTAAATTGATTACACCTGTATCTGTATCCACTACTCTCAGTAGAGAGCTGTGTCTCTCCAGTCTACAAGAATATAAGGCACATTCCATCCAACTTTCTATCCATTCATCTTCTTCAGACCATTCACTCATCCACCCATTAAACTGTCTATCAACATCTATTAAACAATCTGCCTATCAACATCCATTAAACTCTCTGTCTATCAACATTAATTAGACTATCTACATTCAACTTTTAAATGATTTACTCTGTCTCAGGCTTTAAGCACACTCTCTCTTAAGACTAGCCAGTTAAATTGATTACACCTGTATCAACTACTCTCAGAGAGCTGTATCAGTGTCTCTCTTAACAAGAATATAAGGCACATTCCATCCAACCTTCTATCCATTCATCTTCTTCAGACCATTCACTCATCCACCCATTAAACTGTCAATCAATATCTATTAAACAATCTGCCTATCAACATCCATTAAACATTCTGTCTATCAACATTAATTAGACTATCTACATACAACTTTCAAAGTATTTACTGTGGGTGCCTCTCAAGCAGCGTTTATATGTCCTCCCTCGCTCCTCGATCCTCAATGATCTACATAAAGAAAGATAGAAGAAGGGCTAGACTATCCCATTGTTGCCGCTCCATCATTCTTTATGTAGATCAGTGAGGATCGAGGAGCGAGAGAGGACGCGTAAACGCTATATGAGAGGCACCTTCTGTCTCAGGCTTTAAGCATACAATCTTATTTAGACTACAGATTCTGTTTCACTACTTCCTCTGTCCACAACTGTTTCAAAATAAAGGTCCTCACTGCAATAATACACTATTAAATCATTTAACCATTGTAACTACTCAACTATTTAACTGTTCAACCATTCCAACTGTCAGTTATCAACTATGCCTCCAGTCAACTACACGAAACCTCCATGTACCTAGCAATCAACATACCAACCATTAAAATTAAGCGTTTATGACCGTTTCCATAGCAACCAACATGATTATGCTGCAGTAACTTCTTGCTTCCTGATAGTGGCCACCATGGATACCCTAGCAACAAATGTTTCAAAATAAAAGTCCTCACTAGCAAGTTAGCTGGTTAGCATGGTTAGCATAGTTAACATTGTTAGCATAGTTAGCATTTTTAGCATAACTGCAAAAAACATCTAACTAAGTTAGCTAATCAACCTGGTTAGCATTGTTAGCAATTTTAGCATTGTTAGCATTTTTAGCATTATTGCTAGAAATCATCAGTCAAGTTAGCTAATCAACCTGGTTAGCATTGTTAGTTTAAGTTAGCATTGTTACCATAGTTAGCATTGCTAGCATAGTTAGCATTTTTAGCATAACTGCTAGAAATCATTAGCTAAGTTAGCTAATCAACCTGGTTAACACTGTGAGCATAGTTAGCATAGTTAACCTTTTTACCATTACTGCATGAAATCAGTAGCTAAGTTAACCAATCAACCTGGTTATCATTGTTACCATAGTTAACATTTTAACATGAATAGAAATCAGCAAATCAAAATGTTTCAGCTTTAAACTGTCTACCTTCACACTATCAACTCTCTGTAAACTATGCAACCACCATATTTACCCTAGCTACACCTTGGTAACCATATCTACATTATCTATCTATTTTTGCATTTCATGCACTGGTAATTCCTTGGAATTGCATTTCTAGTTTGGCTTGCTGCCCAATTTAAGCTGGCAACGTTGCTTACTTCAATAGCTTCAGACACACACTAATACACGCACGCACACACACACACACGCACGCACGCTCGCATAAAACCTACCTCTTAAACTATTCAGAGAGATACTTCTATGAGCCACTGATTTAATTAATGTTATAATCAGACTGATTCTACACGCATAGGTAGCCTATGCTACACCGAACCATAACTAGACGATGCTCACCTGAAACGGCAATAACTCACTTACAGGAGTTCTTACCGCCCCCCTCGGCAACACCATTGGCGAGACGCGCTTTCTCGTTTGCTGATTGGTTACATTTGTGAAAATGAAGCTGTTTGTCGGAGCCTACCATTTAACCTTCCTGTAGGGGTGTCCGTCAAGGCATGTGGAAATATATAAATGTTTTGCCATGCATATTATTTTAAAATTCAATTTGAAGACAGTTTTAAAATGCTTGCAATGAAAGCACTGGCTAGTTTCAACGTCAATTCACTTTGGACGAAGGACATTGACAACGGTTTTCCCCGGTCTTCCCCGCGTCCTCACTTAGGAGGTGTGGCCCAAAATGGCTGTGGAAAAACAGTTTTGAAGATTTGTCGTTCTGCATGAAATTTGAAGATGCTGCATGGTCTACATTTATGAAGAGGGCCGTTTATGGTGCGGAGGACCCCACCGGCAAGGTGAGCCGACT
>NC_085012.1:19447923-19452923 GCF_963854185.1 Sardina pilchardus
TCATTTCAAGTATGTGGGCTATGTGTGTCCTGTGTGAGTGTGTGTGTGTGTGTGTGTGTGTGTGTGCGTGCATGCATGTGTTGACTTCTGCGGTCTTGGGCAGCCCGTGCAGTACGTGAGGATGGGAGGGGGGTCAAGCTCAGGGTTGCAATAGGAACGTAACACCCAATTTAGGGCCCTGTGTGTTGGACGTGTCCTTGGGGGAGACGGTTTCTGCCTTGCTACCCCTCCCCCAACGCCAACACCCAACAGAGCGAGGATTTGCAGGTTATGATTAATATTCTCATACTTACAGCCGTTTTGACTACAGCTAGTTTAACCAGCCTGTAGTGAGGCCAGTCAATCTAGAATTAGCTGACAGTGTGCACAAGTCAGGGCTTGACATGAATGGTTGCCTGGTTGCCCTTGACTACCAAATTGTTTCAAGTGGCAACCAGATTTGATGGGCTTTGGCAACCAAAGCACCACTTTTAACCACTTTTAAAATGTTGAGCCCTAGCACAGGTGCATAGTCAGCAAGCTGTTCAACATTAGCTGCCCCAGTTAGCTAGTGAGGAGCCGGTTAGCGAAGGCTAGCCAGCTGTGCACTACCCCCACAGTTAGAACACGTTGGTTAATAGTCTCTATGCCTGCACTCTGAGTTAGCCGGCCTTGTGTTCAGTAGTCAACCACAAGTCAGGTACATCTGAATAATTGTGGACTTGCATCGTGAATCAGTTCGTGTCAGTGCTCACACGCACACACACACACACACACACACACACACACACACACACACACACACACACACACACACACCTGCTACAAGAGAAGTGCATAAAGGTGTTGAATTATCCATGTGCTATGGAGCGCCAACCTGCCTGGAGTCGGGGCAGTAGTTCATTGGGAGCTAAATTGCGTCTCTCCCGGTGACAGATTTCACTTCCTGTCTCCCCGAAAGCTTTGAATCCTGACGGCGTGCTGGTGTGAGCCCATGAAACAGCCTAATGAGCCAGAAGACTAAGAGAATATGTCAGGGGAGACTAAAGAACGGTGTACTTAAACACTGACAGGAAAAGATATGGGGAAAAGAGCCAAAATGGGCCTGGTAACTGTGTGTGTGTATTTATGTGCGCTGTGTGTGTGTGTGTGTGTGTGTGTGTGTGCGCGCGTGTGCGTGCGTGTGTGTGTGTGTGTGCGTGTGCGCGCGTGTGTGTATGTGTATGTGTGTCTCTTAGTGAGTGTGGGAGATTAGGGGGTCTTAGTCAGTCTTACCCAACATGAGTGAGCACACACACACAGACACACACACACAAACACACACACACTCACTCACACTCTTTTCTCTCTCCTAGTAGCCGGATGTGTTGGTAACCACCCTAATAACTACCTCTCACTCTGGAACACACAGCAGGATGAGAAACTGGAGCTCTAAGTGGTGAGAAAACCACTACTCTACTTTCTCTGAAATTATCAGTGTGAGTGTGTGAGTGAGAGAGAGAGAGAGAGCGAGAGAGAGAGAGAGAGAGAGAGAGAGCGCACGCGTGTGCGCGTGCGTGTGTGTGTGCTCTCCAGTAATGACCTTTTTGTGTGATTGTGGTAGGTGTGCATTTGCTAATGTGTGCATCTGTCTGTGTGCATCGGCCTGTGTGTGTGTGTGTGTGTGTGTGTGTGTGTGTGTGTGTGTGTGTGAGTGTGTGTGTGTGCATGCATGTGTGTGTGCGCGTGTTATCACCTGCTGCATGCTGGGCCCCATCTCTGCTCACAACAGGAAGTGATGTTTGGTGTCATACTGCTGGAGGGCAGCGGGGTCGCGTAAACAGATTGAGCATTCAGTCCTGGACCTGCATGCAGCCCTGCTGACCTCAAATCAGTGTGAGTCCCTCACTTCCTGCCTGCGAGCACGTCGAACTCCCCACCACCATGACCCTGGGTCAGCAAGCGCTCCTTTTATGGAAGCAGAACGTTGGAGAGTGCAGGTTGACTAAAACGGCTCAGTTTTTGAGTGTGAGCTGAGTCTATAAGGACACAGTATTCGATGGCAGCACGCACCTTGTCCTGTCTTACCCTCTTGTCTATGGTTTTTATGGGTGTTTATACCGGCTTTCTGCAGTTTTAACGGGAACTGCGATTTCAGGCCCAAACCCTGCAGCTCTACCTGTATCTCAATGTAGCTCAATCTGTGTGTGTGTGTGTGTGTGTGTGTGTGTGTGTGTGTGTGTGTGTGTGTGTGAAATGAATAAACCTTGAACTAATGACAAGTGATTTGAAAGGCTGCTTGAAAGGTTTTTTTTTGTGCGCACCTGGACGTTGTTAAACAGGTTCTTATAGGTCCCCTGTTGTATGTCATAGCTCTGTAACCTCTGTAGCTCATCATAACAGGAAGTGGGATGGATTGACGGACGGTGAGTGGAGAGTGTAAACAGTTAAGGCCTCTGGTGCACGTTTGGCCCCCTACTCAACTTCCCTCTTCCCCTGTCCTCTGCTCTAGTCTACAGAAGTGAGCATCCATGCTATATTTAGCCCCAGTTCCTCTTGAGCTGCTGCTAGCCTGTAGGCCGATAGCCTGAACATGCAGGTATGGACATTAGCACCAGCCAGCCACCAGCCAAATGCTTGTCAAATCTGCAAGTGGCTGGTAAATAGGAGATGGAAGAGATAAAAGAATGATTTATCATCACATTCCAAGTGGCTGGTAAATTTGACCATTTGAGTGTCTGGTAGATTAAGTTAATCTCCAACCCTGTGGAATGGTTGCCAACCGGATTGGTCTGGCTGTGTGCATCAGGCATGTTATTAGCATCAGGCATGTTAGCAATAGGTTTTAACCCGCCTGCTAGCACGCTCGCTTCCCAACCCGCGGTCCTGCAAGTTGCAAGTTGGAGCCCGGGTTGGTTCAGAACTGAGCCGCATGGTCCACAACTCAACACACAGGTCACACCTGCTGTGCTGACGTTAGTGTATGATGGGGAACAGTCAGACTGCAACTGCGGTTATATTCCGTAGCAATTGATTACTCGAATCAGTCAGGCAAATCTTTGGCGATGATGTTGTTTATTCACTCGGATGAACAGCACACGTAGTTAATGATAATGATAATATGCCAGCATGGCACAGGTTTTTACACACTGGCACAGACTAGCGGGCAAAGATGGCACCAGCCAGAAACACCAAAGAGCTCATTTTAGAGCATAAATCACCCTGACACACAGCTCATACTGTAGCTGACATGCGAGGCTGACATTAACTAAACAGGGTTTGAACTGACATCACATGGATAACGACTAACACCGTTATAAACAGATAGCCTAACATGGAGTAGACCTGGTCTTCTGTTTTAAGATCAGAGGGAGTGCATACTCGCCATACCACAGAGTGTCCACTGCACTGACCCTTGAACAGGGAGTGTGTGTGTGTGTGTGTGTGTGTGTGTGTGTGATCAGTGGCGTGGGTTTGCCAGTGACCCCAGCTGGTTGTGTATCATCATAAACACATGTGACCCGCGGAGGCTGCCCGGGCTCCTTCCTGTCCCACCCAACCCAAGACAGCACGCTTAGCCCCACTGGCTGTCTGCTGCTCAGAGGATGAGCATACCTAACAACACCCCCCACCACACACACACACACACACACACACACACACACACACACACACACACACACACACGCGCATTCGTCTCCTCATCTCTCTCTCTTTCTCTCTCTCTTTCTCACACACACACAAATCTCTTAATCTCTCTTTCTTTCTCTTTCTCTCACTCTCACTCTCACACACACTCACACACACACACACACACACACGTCAGTATCTGCTTTTTAGTGGATGAGTATACTTACCCTCTCTTCTCTCTCACACACACACTCTCTCTCTCTCTCTCTCTCTCTCTCTCTGCCCTATTCCAAGGCTACACGGATCACATGTGAGGTAACGTTATGCCTCCCTCCTGTCTCTTGACGAGTACATAGCACAAGCAGTGGGAGGACACATGAGCATCCACACACACACACACACACACACACAGCACCAGGTTTATGATCTGGGGCAACACCTTGATCCAGAGTGTTGAGAGAAGGAGGGAGAGACTTATCAGTTGAAAATGGAAATAATGAGCATATCGGAGCATAATATCAGAAATTATACCCTTCGTAAATGTGTGTGTGTGTGTTTGTCTTTGTGTTTGTATGCCCTTGTGTCCTCCCATTGCTTAGTGATGAGCAATTATTTCCCCATGTCCATCTCACTCTGCCTCTCTGTCTGACTTTCTCTCTGTGTACAGTGTGTTATCATCCAGCTTTCAGTCTGCAAGGCTAATGCTGTGTGTGCGTGTGTGTGTGTGTGTGTGTTTGACAGTGAGATATTGGTGTGTGTGTGTGTGTGTGTGTGTGTGTGTGTAATGAAAGCAGTCTGAGCATGGTAAGCAGTATGACTGTGCAGATTTGATCTGCATGATAAATGGAGATGCCAGACCACACTGTGTGTGTGTGTGTGTGTGTGTGTGTGTGTGTGTGTGTGTGTGTGTGTGTGTGTGTGTGTGTGTGTGTGTGTGTGTGTGTGTGTGTGTGTGTGTGTGTGTGAGATGGCTACAGAGCAGTGCAGTTAGGGGAGGGGGCAGTAAGGGTGTGTGTATTTACATGTGTGTAGGAGGCCTTACACACACCATGTGGTGCCTCTGGTCTACTATGGGGGTCCACCTGAACCGTTCAACTGGCTGACCAGAACCTTTGAAACACACACACACATACACACACACACTCCCCTCTTTCACTCACCCACTCACACTCACTCACCCACACATGCACACACACACACACACACACACACACACACACACATGCATACACAGACAGCCTGTGTGCATCCACAGACATATGGGCATGTGAAATAGCCTGCAGCACCATCACACACACTTCCACACAAGTCACCCAGAAATTACACACATTCCGCCGGTTGTAATGTCTATACACACACTTTCTCTCTCTCTCTCAGACACGCACACACACACACACACACACACACACACA
>NC_085012.1:19475423-19477923 GCF_963854185.1 Sardina pilchardus
TAGCACCGCCGCCGCCGCCCCCGAGAAGACTCCGCCCTCCTCCTCCGCCGGCGAGGCGCCCGGCTCCAGGAAGTACCGCAGCATCCGGCCCAAACCGGCCCCGGGGTCGGGCCTGCCCCTCCAGCTGACCTCCTCTTCCTCCTCCTCCTCCTCCTCCTCCTCGTCCCCCCCGCTGCCGAGCCCCCTCGGCCTGCCGCTGCACCCCTGCCCCACCTGCGGACGCTGCTTCCAGCACAAGCAGCACCTGACCGCTCACCTGTCCAGCCACCTCCTGCTGCCCAGTCGCGGCAAAGCCTCGGCGTCGTCGGCGTCGTCGTCGTTGGCGTTGCCGGGGGCGAGCGAGGCGGCGGGGGGTGCGGAGCTGGAGCGCGGGGCGGCGAGGCCGGTGCCGGTGGCGGTGCGGGCCCGGTGCGGGCCGCTCTCGAGGGTCCGGCCGCGTCCACTGCTGCGCTGCCTGTTCTGCCAGAAGGCCTTCAGCTACGTGGGCGTGTTCTTCAGCCACCTGCGCGAGCTGCACCGCGTCATACTCACCGTGGAGCCCTCCATCGCCCAGCACGAGGAACACACACCCGGGTGAGATGCACACACACACATGCGCACACACACACACACACACACACGGGTGGCATATACAGTACACACATACGCACACGCACGCATCCACACACCTACGCATGCACACACATACGCATGCACACACATGCATGTACACACGCACACACACACACACAAAAACATCAAATTATATTTTTAAGACTTTTTGGTACTTTTATTAATCCCCTGAAGGTAGTAGAGTGGTGAAGAATCATGTTTAGAGTCAAACAGAAATAAGCATATTGTGTGGTGTACTGGTGTTCCAACTCTGCCTGGGCTTTATACTGTATGTCTAGTTTTCATCTCACTAACTTGGAATTGCAATTTTTTACGAGAGCATGTGAATGCACAAGAACATCAATACACAGTACTCCCTCTGTCTCTGTGTCGTACACACACACACACACACACACACACACACACTGTCCTTCTCTTCATCTGTGTGTTTGGTGCCTCCTTTGTCAGTGGAAGACTCACTGTCCTCTCCCTCTCCCTCTCCCTCTCCCTCTCCCTCTCCCTCTCCCTCTCCTCTCCTCTCCTCTCGTGTGTGTGTGTGTGTGTGCGTGTGTGTGTGTTTGTGTGTGTGTGTGTGTGTGTGTGTGTGTGTGTGTGTGTGTGTGTGTGTGTGTGTGTGTGTGTGTGTGTGTGTGTGTGTCGTGTGTCGTGTGTCGTGTGTCCAGAACGGAGCTGTGTGAGGAGGACATGGAGGACCCCGTGGAGCTGCAGATCAAGTGCGGCCGCTGCCAAGCCGTCACGCCCACCTTCTCCGACATGCAGCTCCACCTCCTCTACGTCCACGGCCAATCGGCCGGCCCCGGGCCCTCGGGGGGCGCTCCCGCGGCCCCCGGCAACAGCAGCAGCAGCGGAGGCGGAGGCGGTAGTGACGACGACGGCCGGACCGTGGAGGAGGAGCTGGTCAAGCACGCCGCCCACTACTGGCGGCAGCTGAACGAGCGGCGCGCCCTGCGGAGGTGCGGGCGCTGCCAGGAGGTCTTCCTGTCCGTGTCCCGGCTCAAGCGCCACGCGTGCGGCCGCCGCCCGGCGGGGGGAGGCGGGTCGTCGCTGGCGTCGGCGTCGGCGTCGGCGTCGGCGTCGGGGCTCAGGACTGGACGCGGCGTCCACTGCTTCCTGTGCAGCGTGGTGCTGGACAGCAAACAGGAAGTGCTGGAGCACTGGAGGGGGCGGCACTACTGCGAGAACCCCGCCCTCTTGTGGGAGGCGCTGAACGAGGGCGGGGAGACCGATGGCAGGAGTGTCTCCTAGCAACCCCTGATGCACCACAGAAGGACGTGTGTGTGTGTGTGTGTTAGTGTGTAAGAGTACGAGTAAGATGTGTGACAATAAACCACTACTACAGTTTTAGCTGTTCCGCTGTTTAGCCATGTCCGGTTGCACTGCTTTCTTCATTTGAATGTCAAGTTGTTTTCACTTTTTTTTACCATACATTTTTTTCTTGAGGTTAAGAATTGTAATTTATAGGATTGTTTTCAAACTAGAGTGTTTTGTGTACTCTGTGTGTAACTGATTATTTAAGTTTTGTTTTGTTTGAAGCTAACGCACAGGGCTATCACTACAAGGCTAAGAGAGATATCAGACAGACAGTGAAGCCCCTGGCCAATCATATCTCTGTCAGATTCTCAGTAGCCAATCACAGCTCTGCCAGTATGTTACCGGCCAACCACAGGTCCATGCTCTCAGGATGAGAAAGAGTGTGTGTGTGTGTGTGTGTGTGTGTTGTAATATTTGGGTTACATAATGATGCAAACTCCATATTCTCAGAGAGATATTTCGAGAACAGCCACTAAAGTGGCAGGTTTTGATTGTTCAGTGTGTGTGTGTGTGTGTGTGTTGTGGCTCACTGATTGTGAGATATGAGACATTTTCTTTTTTCAAATGACTGTTGTTA
>NC_085012.1:19485423-19500423 GCF_963854185.1 Sardina pilchardus
CTGGCTCAGGTCCAGGCTGCGCTTTTGTAGTTCTCAATAATTAAAAACTCCTGCACTTTTATCACTTCGTCTCTCTGTCCCTCCATCCCCAGCTCTGATCAGCAGTGGAGGAGAGGCCAGGCGGCCTGTGTCTCCTTCATGTTCTCTCTCTCTCTCTCTCTTTCTCTCTCTCATCCATCCATCCATGAGGCAACCCCCTCCCACCTCTACACATACCTGGGACTAATCTGAGAACAGCCTGGGAGTATAGTCATAGTGTATAATCCACCACCTTGTGTGTATGTGTGTGTGTGTGTGTGTGTGTGTAACATCCTGTGTATTTGTGGTGAGTTTAACTGGCTCCTTAGAAATGTCCTTGTGATATTGCAATAACGTGAGTCATCTCTGACCATATTTTGATTTTGACTCAGGTGATTTCGGAGAACTTTGTGACGATATCCTCTCAACCTGTTTCCATCACGTCATTGTTACCACAGGAGCAAGTCGTCTCTTTCTCTCTCCCTCTCTCTCTCTCACACACACACACACACACACACGTCCTTCACCTCAATAAATACGTCCACACACTGTATGCGATCTGATGTCACTCTTGCTCACACACACGCTGCGCATTCATTAATGTCCGCAAATGGCCTCAGCGTCCAGGAGAGCGTGTGCGGTGAGTGGAACACAACACACTCTAGATCAGGAGCAAGAGGAGAGAGGGCGCTCCACTCCGCATCAGCTCCCTGTTCAGCTAGGCACACGGAGGACACACTGTACAAGTGTCAGTCACACTGTTGACATGCACCTCCCTGCCTAATCTTCATCATTACCATCACCATCATCATCGTCAACACGATCATCATCTTCATCTCGTCATTTTTTTTTGTTGAAAAAATGACTAGATGACGAGGCGAGACGAGAGATCACCTCCCTGCCTGATCTTCATCATTACCACCACCATCACTATCCTCATCATCTTTAGCAGCAGTAGTAGCAGCAGCAGCCGCATCACTGTCATCATAATGTGTGTGTTTACATGTTGGCTAATTAAATCATATGATCAATTCTATAGTATAATAATAATGATGATATTAATCGTTATAATAATAATAATGATAATAATAATAATAATAATAATAATAATAACAACAACAACAACAACAACAACAACAACAACAACAACAACAACAACAACAACAACAACAACAACAACAACAACAACAACAACAACAACAACAACAACAACAACAACAACAACAACAACAACAACAACAATATGATAATAATGATAATAATAATAATATTCCTCCTCTACATCTTACCCACCATCATCAACATTAGCATAGTAATGATCTGTGCAACAAACACAATTGCCTTTTTTCTTCATCCGTACAGTGGGAGGGCAATTCCATTAGCTGTTCTGAGATGGATGAAAGTTTTATTTCTCTTTCACAAACGCACACACACACACACACACACACACACACACACACACACACACACACACACACACACACACACACACACACGGGCACCCCACCCTTTTTCTCCTTCTCCGTGTCCTTGTGTTCTCTTTCTCTCTCTCCTTCTCTTACAAACACATGGTTACATACTACTGATTGAGTTTTGGCCCAGAGCAAAGATCAGTTTACACAGATCAACACACACGCACACACACATACACACACTCACACATCCCAGTGGACATGGCTGTCCATTAAATATGACATCACTCGCATAGCAACAGCCGCAGGCAGCTGCAGTCCAAATAAAAGGTCTGTTACAACACACACACACACACACACACACACACACACACTAATCTACAGAACATACACTCATTACATGGCACAGCCACCCATCAGCAACAGAGTTGCCAACTTATGAAATTAATGGAGGATTGCTCATTTTATAAGCATACAGATCATAACACACTCATACAAACACACACACACACACACACACACACACACACACACACACAGTGTCTGGCTGGCGTCTGCCATCGTGTGTGTGTTCACTCTGATGGTATGCTTTTGTGTGGCTCGCTAGCCAAGTGAGACAGGTGCAGCTCTCCAGCCAACACATAAAGGACAGGAGCAACTGGACCTCCACCTGTCCAGTTCTGTCTCCTGGAACCAGAGCACACACACACACACACACACACACACACACACACGTACGCAAACATACACACACACGTACACTCCTATATACAACAACGCACACACATACACACACACATACACACAGTCACATATAAACCCACACACGAAAGAGAGAGAGGATGATACCTGTATTTAGAAAACCAGATCCCCATTTCCAGAGTGATTAATCAGACAGAGATCAGATGCTCCAGCAGTGTGTGTGTGTGTGTGTGTGTGCGTGTGCATGCCTATCTGCGTGAGAAAAAGAGAGCTTATGAGTGTCCATCCAATACCAGCAGAACACCACACAAATCAAACGGCGCAATGACACACCTCTGATTCAGTCCTGCGTCATCCTTACATCATTTCATTTCAATGGAAAAGCCAGGAATGAGGGGATGAAGGGAGGGAATGAGAGGGAGAGATGACGTGATAGAGGGATAGAGCCAGCACGAGGAGGAAAAAGAGAAGCTCAGCGGAGGAAGAGCGTGTTAGAATGAAGACGCAGCACATCTGGTAGGCCTCTGCACACAATGTTAAAGTGATACAATTAATGCTCATTATCACCTCACTGGAGAGAACAATGATTCATTCTTTCCTCTAGGGGGAACTGTGTGTGTGTGTGTGTGTGTGTGTGTGCGTATGCGTGATTCAGAGTGTGTGTTTATTTGGGTGGGTGCGCAGTAAGTGTGTGTGTGTGTGTGTGTGCAGTAAGTGTGTGTGTGTGTGTGTGTGTGTTTTGATGTGTATTATGTGTGTGTACAGCAGGGCTGTGATTGTGTGTGTGTGTGTGTGTGTGTGTGTGTGTTAGGAGTAAACATTTCTGTAGATATGTAAGACTACTGGACCTTGTGTGACAGTCGTTGAGAGAGAGAGAGAGAGTGTGTGTGTGTGTGTTTGTGTGTGTGTGTGTGTGTGTGTGTGTGTGTGTGTGTGTGTGTGTGTTTATGTGCTGTGCCAACATCTGGCTCTGTCTGATGCCCTAATTAGAGTTTAATAAACGAGGCTAATGAGGACTTACCTTCAGTTCTGACCGAGTTACACTAATTAAGGTAGAGACAGAACATACACACACACACACACACACACCTGAACACACTCTCCAGGTCCTCTGCACATATGGCCATACATACAGTACATACATGACCTGTTTGGTATAAACATGGGTGTGTATGTCTATGAATGTGTGTGTAGGATTAAGGGTTCATTAAGCCTCCAATGGAAGGACAATATGTTGTGCCCATGTACACACACAGAAAGACACACACACACACACACACACACACACACACACACACACACCAAGCAAATATTCACTGATATTCTAATTACGCCCTGAGTAATCTATTAATTAATCACAATTACATGCTCTCTATTGCTCTCTCTCTCTCTCTCTCTCTCTTTATCCTCTCTCCCTCTCTATCTCTATCTCTCAATACACAGACACAAGCATGCCTTAAAGCCATCTATGACCAACACCTCATTCATTCGCACGCATTCACACACAGCGATCAGACGAAAACAAAGCTGGAGTCAGGCTTCTGGAACAGAGTCCTACTACTACTGATAACCAGACAGGAGATGGGACCACAGAGGAGTAATGAGCATTTAGGAAAGAAAACAACTCAAGTAAGACTTTGGCTAAATGTATTTATTTATTTATCACATTTGTATAAACAGTAGAACATATGTTGCATTACAGTACATTGCCTACTTTACAAACTCTGCAGGTATTAGGATGGAGACCTGGGCTCCTCAGCTGTAAATCATTGATCTAGTGTCGCCCTCTTTGGGTCAAATGACAACATTACACCCTGCCATCTATAGAAGCTGCAATGTAGCAAACTCCCTTTAGCATCCACCTGAAGCCACAGAGGTGAAGCTTACGGTCACAAAAGCTCTTTACAATCAGATATTCATCAACTGGGTGATTCTCATGAAGCAGTAGTGAACATGTCCGGGTCTTATTTTCAATATTTAATTGATAGTAACTATGATATTGTCTACGAAGACATTATAGAACACTAGGGACAGCCATTTGTATTAGCAATTTAACACAATTTCAAAGCATTTTAACAAATAATCACAGTGAATTCTCATTATCGAAATGTGTTCCGATCCATTATTCTATTTTTGTTTTATTTTCATGATAAGTACTTACATAAATGTACAAATGTCTATTTATGGTTACTTTTGATATTTGTGGTATTTTACAAAAGGAAATATTATATTTATTGTAAAACTATTGTGTAAATAAATTGTCCTCATTACCGTAATACAACTTTATTTGCCTATAATTTATGCCACTGTTCCTTTAAATTAACAAGCAGCCCCATGATCTAATTTCCCCTATTTTCTTTTAACTAATGGTCTCCCTTTGTCATTTCCCATATTGGTAATGAGAATTATTCTGAATCATGCTACCATAACTTTGAAATAAAGTTATAGTAAATTGTTCCACTATAATACTTTTATAAGAAAATAAAAGTTCACTTAGCCTACATCAATCAATACAGGTTGATGTCAGTTTGACAGGCTTCATGACATTCACCCAACTACTCATTAATGTCGATGTTGAGTAAAAACTGTAAAGTGTCTTTGAGAGTCTAGAAAAGTAAATATATATTATTTACTATTATTAGTAGTAAGGCCTCAAATAAAAATATATAAATGGAAAAATTATTGATGTTGAGTAGTAAGGCCTCTAATTAAAGTCTATAGATCAGAATAAGCTACACAAGTTACATACTTTAAGAGTGTACTACTGTAACAGGAATGAATCACAGAAAAACAATGACTACGTGCTCATCAGCTGTAAAACTGTCCTGCAATATTCCTTTTAGTTTATATGTAAGATTAACATTTCTTAATAATCCATATAAGAACAAAATAATGTCTTAACATCCTAAATAATAGTGAGTGATAGAACAATATTACTTTGTATGGATTCATTCCTCTCTCCTTGCATGGCTAAATGTGCACATCAGCTGTAAAACTGTGCTGCGACTACAGTATATTCTCCTTAGCTTATACAGTATGTCTCTCCATGTGTGGCAGCCAAATGAACGGTCTGGGAAAGTTTAGCGCTGTGAGGTCACTGATGTGTCATCTGGCTCCGTTGTGTCACTGCTGCTTCTGTGGGCCAGAAACAGTGACACAGAAGATGTAACACCCCAAATTAACACTCATCTAAAATGGGAGCCAGTGGGATCCCGTCCTCAAAACTCCACACATTTTTAAAAAGCCTTGTTGTGAGCCTCAGCAGGAAGGAAGCACCAGGTGCAGCCTTCACTTGAATTTAGACATGTAGACTAAGTTTACTGCTGGTGATTAACAATTCATTTAAATAATAGGCTCAACATTTTATTTTGTGAGGTTTCTGAAGTTCAAAGGCAACATTAGCAAGAAATTGACATATTCATTGGAAATCATGAAAAGACTCGTGTTGTGTTGTGTTGTGATAATTTCAGAAAACATACTGATGCTACTATAAAGACATACTGTTGAAGAACTATGACTTATAGCTAAGATATATGTACTATAATATTTGGCACTAAACTTCATTCTTACCACGGTGTGATGTTCTCCTGAACAGGCTCCTCAAACTCCAGCTTTTTTCAATGGGCCCCATTTGTTCCCCCAGCTGTTTGTCCTCCCTGCACTCTTCCTCCCCCTTCATCACTCCACTGGCTCCCTCTGTTTGAGCCTCTTTAAGGCTCAAACTCTCCACCTCAGAGGAGAGAGAGTAGAGGGAACTGCATCTGCTATTTGCCATGACCATCTTCTCTATCTTCTCCAGCAGACCCATCACCTGTGAGGGTCCAACCCTGTTGTAATTGTCCAGAACGTGATATCTGTTCCCGCATCTCTTCACCAGGTGTTTCAGAGCCTCTCCCTCGCTCTCGATGTACTGCTCCACGGTAGCGTCTCCGAGCCGGTCGCCGTACGTGAAGAGCAGCAGAGCGTGTTTCCAGACGCGGTCACCCAAGAGTTCCACGTGTTCCTCCAGTGCCCTCAGAGTGTGTACACAGAACGACATGGACAGACGCAGAACCAGGAGGAAGGCGTCTGGGCCCGGCGAGCACAGAGACACACTCTCCTTTATCTGCTGGTTCTGGCCGGGAGTGTTGCAGCGTCTCTGTGTCTTTTCCCACCCAGGTGTGCAGACCACAGACAGGCAGTGGTCCATCACAACTGCCGATATCCCATCACAATGTGAGAGGGCCCTGTCGCTAAACTCTTCCATACCCAGAATGGTGTTTGCTGACGTCGTCTGGCCTGCTCTTCTATATCCCAATAGCACAAGCTGAAAGTTTGGTAGGTTGTCAAGGCTGCGGCGTAGAGAGACTATTCCTAAGTCAATTGACTCAGCTTGCCCTATGCAAATAGTCATGTCCGAGAGAAAAATGAACAACACAAATGAACACACACAGAAAAATATAACAAGTAAAAATTGGATTTGTAACATTTGGGTTAGTAACTCACTTCTCGTCTTTTCTGCAAGCTCCATACAGGTCTTCCTCTTCTCCTCCACCTCATTTAGTCTCTTCTTGTCGACCTCAAAATGGCTGCCACGGTTCTTTTGCATCATCTCCTCAATCTTCTCCAGCAGCTCCGTCACCTGCCTCTCTTCGCCCTTTTGCTTGTTGTTAAAAACATGATACCTGTTCCCACATTGCTCGACCAGCCACTGCAGGGAAACTCCTTCGCTCTCGATGAACTGCTCAACGGGCGTGCAGCCTAGCCAGTCTCCACAGGTGAACAGCAGGAGGACGTGACTCCAGACGTTCTCACCTAGGAGTTCCAGGTGCTGTTGCAGAGCTCTCAGGCTGACCTTTGTGAAGGAGGTTTTGACAGGCAGCACCAGAAGCACGGCGTGAGGCCCAGGGGGGCATTGGGAAGGGCCGAGCACCATCTCCTGTCTGAAGAGTTCCGATGTGTACCTTAAAGGGTGGATCCTCCAACGGCCTGGTGTGTCCACAACGGTGACCTGCCTCCCAGCTACAACACGACTTGCTACTGCAAATTTGACGGTTCTACGTATGTTGAATGCCTCACGTCCCAGAATTGTATTGCCTGTCGAGGACTTCCCAGAATGTTGATATCCCATCACCAAAATCCTCAGCTGTTCTGGGGGTTTCACTATGAGGGACAGAAGACATTTTAATTGCGTGATGACTGGAATATCAAAATGTAAATATCGATCAAAATGACTAACTTTGACCACATACAGTAGGCCTACTCATGTTCATTACACCCACACCTCTTTACGAAAGTCATGATAATTAAACGAACTCACCAATTTGTGCACGGAGTTTCTTCCTCCTTCTCTCCACCTTACTCCTTCTCATCTCTCCTTTAACTTCATCTGTTCTTCTCTTCAACTCCAATTTATTAATCATGTCCAAATTCAGTTCATAATGGCCGACACAGTGTTCCCTAACCATCTGCTCAACCTTCTCCAGCAGCTCGGTCACCTGCGTGCAATCGTCACTTTTCATGTTGTTGATGAAGTGATACCTGCCCCCGCATTTTTCAACCAAACTCTGCAGAGCTTTCCCACTAGTTTTAATGAACTCCGGAATGGAGTTGTTCCTGTTCTCAAGACAATCACCATGTGTGAAAAGCACTAGAGCGTGGTTCCACGCTCGCTTCTCAAAGAGCTCGAGATGCTCCCACACTGCTGTTTTGTGATGGCGTGTGAACGGCTCTTTCAACGGTATGACCAGCAGCAGGCAGTGGGGTCCCGGTGGACACAGGGTGGCGCTACGCTTAATCTCCCGTTTGTAGAGTTTCGATGTGTCGATGAGGGGGAGCATAGGCAGCCATCCAGGCGTGTCCACCAGAACCACCCGTCTCCCTGCTACCTCCCCCTGCGTTGTCACGCACTGAGCGGTCATCATGTCGGTCTCCAGAGCCTCTCGGCCCAGGATGGTGCGTCCTGCAGAGGTCTTCCCGGCTCCCCGGGTCCCCAGGAGGACCAGCCTCAGCTCCGCGAGGTGAGCTCCTCCAGCTGGACACAACCCCAAAGACCAAAGACAGCATCACTTAATGTCCAGTCATTTACAGTATATTATCAGGCAATGTTGGCCACAAAACTCAACTAGGCTATAAGATTTTGCTACTGTAGATGACAACACAAAGGCTAATAGACCTCTGAAGTTTGCCTACAAAAATGTAGCAAAACTGCCATCTTTGCCTAGCCTGGCTAATGCCACCACATCTCCTCAGATGTGGTCTGGGACCCAAACATTTGAGGCATGGTTTACGAATGCCCAGCGTCATTTATTGGGTGCTATGGGTGTCTATCAAATGCGTCTGTGCGTAGGCCATAGGCTTGCCAGTCATATCAATTAGCCTATACCAGATGACATATGAAGAGCGTTTAATACTTCAAAATAACATTTGATGAATTAACCTTACAAAAGCTGGTTTGGTTCTTAACCAAAATACAAGCGGTGTGTTGCTGTCGTCATCATATTGCTGTCTCCCCTCTTCTGCAATGGTTCCCTAGTTGAGGCGAAAATTAGGTCCATGGAATCCAGGCTGTCTAGCAGCGCAGAATGAAATCGCGCGCAAAGCAGCATGCTACACCCAGGCTAATCTTTGCCCATACAGTATAAGGGAGATCAGGGTGTTTATTGAAGCTATGGAAAGTCTTAATGTACGCAGATCACAATACACGAAGGCTGAAGGCAGTTGGAGTTTAACAGGTGCAAAATCCCCATGTTATTATCCCATTGATAAAATTGCAAGATACCGGATCTTAAAGATACCATCTTTGCCCATATAAGACTAGCTTACATACTGTAAGAGGATGAGTTGAAGAAGATGAAGAAATTGGAAATGCAAACTTTTGCTCTACACACTTTTGTCCTCTGCCTTTTAGTGGATACTGCATGATCTTTGGTAGGCCTACGTTAAGACCGCACACTTTGATCTTTGCTACCCCAGAGCTAACTTGCAATACAACTTGCCATTAAGTAGTTAGCTTAACCCCCAGATCTCCTTATATGGGCAAAGATGGTAGCTTTGGTTCCTTCTTGTAGGCGTACTTCAGAGGTCTACTGCATCCACCATTTTGAAAGGATACCTGCCAGAATGCGTTTATTGGCAGCTGTTGGTCAGAGATTAAGCATTTGCTACCCTTGGATCACCAAGTCCACAGTATGAGTAAACGTTTTATTTTAGATCATTCATAGTTTATTCGTTATCTGTTACAGTACCAAACACCTTTTGCAAGCAGTATTTAGGGTGGCGACAGTTATCAGTTATCCTTCCTACAGTATATCAAAGCTGCAATCCAATCATATGCTGATATGTCAACATTTCAACAAGGACACATCAAGGTATTTGAGGGCACCATTGAGAGTTCAATTTCGTCCATTTCGTGAACCCCAGCATATAGTTAAAAAAATGTTGGTGATTCAATGCTCTCCTTCAAATCTCTTTATAGGGATACAATGACGCACCCTTTACAAAAGGGAAGGTGATCGTGACTGAAAAAATAACAAGCAATCAATCACACCCACCTTCCCATAATTACATAAGTAAGTAGTGCAGCGCTTATCGGCCCACAGTTGTCAGTCCCTACACATTAATTTCATAATCTTGACCCCATGACCTTATCCATCGAGGTCAAGGAAAAGTGAATATAGGACAGAAAATCTGAATGCAGTTCTGGCTGGATTCCTACGCACTCACACACACACACACACACACACACACACACACCTCACCTGATCCATATGGTGGCTCATCCATTGATCCTGCTCCTGTGGCTAGTTAGGTCCCTCCTCAGTCAGCTCTAGCTATAGCACTGTTAACACAACATACAGTATAGCAAGATACTAAGAAGTCCTTTAATCATGCATATAAGCATCTGACCTGTAACTACACATTGTGGGTGTTGAACACTTCAGCAAATTAAAATGTCAATGTTGCATAGGCATTGAGTTGTGAGAACATACTGTATGTTGTGATGTTGGATATCCAACATCCATAGGTGAACACCTGACTGCTGTTCTTCTGTCTCAATAGACTTTGCCACCTGGCCTAAGGATTACAGGGCATAATATAATGCAACCTAGTCCTTGATCTGATAAAAGGATCCTTGAATCTGGAAGGGGATCTTTCATATCAGAACATTTTGATAAGGGCGCATGGTCCTAAAGAGCATCAAACGAATCCTTAATCTAGTCTAATCTTGTCTTATCTTAGCCTGGCTAGCACCTACCACTTCTCAAATGAGACGTGGTCTGGCAACCAGACATTCATTTTCTCGTATTTAAAAAGAAATGCCCAGATCTGTTCATAGGGCGCCACGGATGTCTATCAACCGTGTTACACCACAACATTATGGTCTTGCTTTCTCCCCTGTTCTGTGATTGGTCACCAACATCAGGCGAAAATTTGGGTGTACGTTTCCAGACTGCCTTAGCAGTGTGAATTAAATCACCGCGCAAGGCAGGATGGGAACACCCAGGCTAGTCTTATCTAGTCTTTCAGGGAGTAGTGTTGTACAGTATGGAGAGGGTGGGATTTCAGAATGAGAAATGCTTTGTAAATTAACAAGTGGTCACAAATAGGAAGTTGCAGTCTCGCTCTCTCTTTGTCATCACCATTTTAATGACCACAACTAGACCTCATGACCTTAGGAACTCCCCCCACACCCATATCATAGAAACATGGGGTGGAGCTGGTCCTCCAGGCTCGTTCCCACTGATCTATAACTAGCACTGGATAGACCGTCCCATCATTCTTCACGTACTGTAGATCAGTGAGAACGAGGCCCGAGGAAGGAAGGGAGAATATATAAAAGACGAATGAGAGGCACCCATGGAGTAAATCATGCACTGTATGACATACCCAAAACCCGTTTTACTCTAACCACCAAGAAATGTAACCACTTGTCAATCTCAAGTCAATCTACAGACTGAAACTCTGGAAACAAAAGATTTAAACTCTGGAAACAAAAGATTCAATGGTACAGTGACTAGAGACGAGATGTCCCAGTCCTTCTACAATACATGTCTATGTTTAGTAAGCTGGAATGCTGCTGAACTGCATGCCCGCCATGTACAAAGGCAATGTAAACAATCTTTCCACACGGATGAACATTCTGGCACATAAACACAAACACAACAACAGACCACAGACACATACACATGCCCTACACAAATACTTTTTTTTTATATGTATAATACAATATCAACTGTTGAGCATCTCACAGGAGAGTCCTGGGCATAAGCCGTATATACACTTCTCAGATCATTATATTTCACATGCTGCAAATCAGGAAAGAAGTGAATAATTTAAAAAGGGCCCATAGGCCATTTTGTAGTCTAAAATGTTACCCATAGTTTCACACAATTTCAGGTAGTCATGAATCATAACAAATTACAAGCTTAAACTCACATTTCACTCAAAATAATATGTCGTCATATCCATACTGGTGTAAACACACAATCAAACACAGTTCAGGCCATAGAGTGTGACCATGAGCTCATTGAACAAGCAGATAGTAGCTACAGTAGGTGAACAAATACCATACGAAATTAAGTCTGACTATTGTGTTTACTGGACTAGAACAAGTGGTCGGTAGCTACAGTAGGTGAACAAACACCATAAATAAGTCTGACTATTGAGTTTACTGGACTAGAACAAGTGGTCTAGGTGAACAAACACCATAATTAAATCTGACTATTGAGTTAACTGGACAAGTAGAACAATAGTCTGTAGCTAGATAGACAAATACCATAAATAAGTCTGACTAATCCCAGATTTGTCCAAGGGAGAAAGAGCGATTACTTTACCTTGTTGAGACGTGAACAGATGAGAAGAAGTGAAAGTAAATCTGGAGTATCTTTTTTGTTTTTGAAAAACCAGCTCAACTGGCTCACATAAACAAAAAATAACACACAATCCCTCGTGCATACAGACACAGACACACACACAAATGCGTACACACACACACACACACACACACACACACACACACACACACACACACACACACACACACACACACACACACACACACACACACACACACACACACACACACACACACACACACACACACACACACACACACACACACACTTATTTCTCATACTCAAAACAAAAAACAATGACTGAACAGTTTTGGAAGAAAGGCGAGGACACACTTGAGAGATTCATGGGATTTATTAATAATAGTCAGTGTTTATTCATTTCATTCTAATACTCTTTTATCACAAAGGCAGTCTTTCAAATGCAGACTAGCATCTCTCTGGGTAAAAACTGTACATAAAAGCAAGGCACTAAACATCTGGAGACACACACACACACACACACACACACACACACACACACACACAAAAGAGTAGGTCCTAGTGAGTGCAGAAATACGAGTCATATCATTTTCTAGTGTGTATGTGTGTGTGCGTGTGTGTGTGTGTAACAAATAAAAATAATCAGAAATCCATAGCTGATATTTAACACACAGACACACACAGACACACACACACACACACACACACAAACATACACGCACGCACAGCCAACACAATCAAATTCCTCAGCACACACTAATTTATGTATCCTATATTACACACTATTTTCCTCCCTTCTATTCTTCAACAACACTGAGGGAGGTTTTCTCTGATGCCTTTACATAAATAACAATATTTGTTATGAATCAAGACACACACACTCTTTTCTTTCTTTCTCACTCACTCACTCACACTCTCTCTCTCTCTCTCTCTCTCTCACTCACTCACTCACTCACTCACTCACACAAATGCACTAAGTTTTCACTCTGCTACAAATAGGAAGGAAAGAAAAAGAAAAAAACAACAGACCAAACAGAACAAAAGGACAAAACTTTTCAAGAGGCTGGCACACCTCCATCTCTGATCACCTTCTCTTTCTCTCTCTCCTCTTCTTGATTCCTTCTTTGCTCCCTCGCTTCCAGGCTACACAGAAGTGTCCGATTCTGTGCAAGTCCACTAATCCATCCAGGTCAAAGTTCAAAGGTCACATGCTAAAAGGTCCCGGTCTGACTTTCAAACCGCCTTGATGAGCGACAAGTCAGGACTCATATACAAGCTGGTGCATACACCCACCCACCCACACACACTCATACACACACACACACACACACACACACACACACACACACACACACACACAAACACACATATACACAGACACACACACTCATTCTGTCTCAATGTCTTGATGTCCATCAGAACAATCCTTTGGCTTTCTTCATCTTCACTTGCTTCCATGCCGGCAGTGCTTCATACTCACTCCTCGTCATCTCCAGTGCTTTCTGTTGAAGAATAAACACAGTTCAGGATACACACAGAACACACACACACAGAACACACGCACACACACACACACACCAAATCTAAACATAGACAGGCAGAATTACAAAAAAATCACAAATACACAAACAGCATTCAGAAACAGCATGATCACCACTGATTTCTAACACAGAGACTAGTGTTCAGTGGTCAGATGCACCTTGCCTCACACACACACACACCATCTGCAGTTTAATCATGGTTTATAGACGTGCAGCATGACCTATGTCTACAGTGAAAAACACACACATACACACACACCAACACACCCATGCAGCAGTTGGGTGAGAATGTGAACAGTTAAAATATAGTTTACGTTGGTCCCTAAATTGCCGGGATACAGAGAGGAGGAAGTGAGAAACAAACAGAGGGGATTATGGGAGATGTAGTCTTCCCAGCTGAAACTCACCTTCTCCTACCACCCTACACCCTGGAAGGTGAAGTGAAAAGAACAAGGGGGGAAGCCAGACAGAGAGCCGGAGCGAGAGAAGAGGAGGACGAAAAGACGGAGAGAGTGAGAGAGAGAGAAAGAGACAGTAAAAGAGAAGAGGAAGAAAAAACAGATAGAGTAAAAACAAAAGGAAGAAAAAACAGAGTAAGAGAGAGAAGAGGAGGAAGAAAAGGGGGAGATAAGATCAGGAATGAAGACAAACAGAAACAGCTGCAAGTAAGGTGACCAGGGGGTTACTCCAAGTATGTATTTTAGTGACTAAGCCTGATTGGTTTACTCAGAGCAAGTACTAAACTCTTCTTTTTGAAGGTTTACAGCTTACTCTGAATGAACATATTCAGCTTAGTCACAGGGCTAGACTGGCCATCTGGCATACCGAGCATTTCCCTGGTGAGCCGGCGTATCTTCGGGCCGATCAAATTAAATTATTATTTGTTATTGTAACTTAAAACATGGGCGGCAATTGGCCCAAGGCAAGGACAGTCAACGGCTCATTGGTTTATTTTCTTACCTGACACTAGACTGGCCCAATAACAACTCTTATCACACCCCATTGAGTCAGAGCCAAAATTCTGTGAGCCCGTCAAAATGTATAAACAAAGTGCATGCTGAAGTTGCGCCAGGTAAAGATGGGATGTCAAGCAGAAATGTGCTGTACCTGACACTGCAAGTAGCCTACAGTATGTCGGCAACAGTTTGAGTGAGGTTAATAGCTTCATAATCAACGGGCTCCTGTTCACAGAGTCTGGTCTGGGTATCATGTCATGCTGCTGATAATGATGATGATGATGACAATTGCTGTGGCCACTCGATCAGTCAAACAGCACAAATGTTATGTTACTTCAGCATTGTTTTTATTGCTAGCATTCCTCCTTAACATGGCCATGGTCCAGCTGAACCCTCCACATTAATCATGATGGGTTTTTTTTTTTGGTAAGCATGGCTTTTGGCTAGGCCCATCATATCACCGGCCAT
Organism: Sardina pilchardus; assembly: GCF_963854185.1. NCBI lineage: Eukaryota > Metazoa > Chordata > Actinopteri > Clupeiformes > Clupeidae > Sardina > Sardina pilchardus. The sequence goes on from NC_085012.1 coordinate 19,500,336, forward strand.
TATATGACATATTAGGTATTAAAATGATTGAACTAAGGGTTCCCTTAGTCCAATCATTAGGCTACAGTGTAGAAGGCTTCTAGCAGAG
>NC_085012.1:19512923-19537923 GCF_963854185.1 Sardina pilchardus
AGGACAGGCCATATAAAAAAGGCTCCAGAGAGCCCGCAAAGTTTTCACGTCATGATCCCGAGCCCTATATCTATGACTGGACCTATTTCTATGGGGACGCTGCTGCTGCTGCTGCTGCTGCTTGTGCCATGGCTCTCCCCCGAGTCACTGACCTTTGACCTGCACCAGCATGGTCTTCTTGTAGGGCAGGGCGCTGTTGTTGGTCTGCTCGGACGCGTTGACGCTGCGCAGGTTCACGTTGCTGAAGTTCTCCTTGCTGGCCAGGCCGGCCAGCGCCACGTCCGAGAAACCAGAGCCTTTATTCACTGGTGGACAGACGGAGGGAGAGAAAGGGGGAGAGAGAGAGAGATGGATGGAAAGACAGATGGAGGGAGAGAGATGGGGAAAAAAGAGAGTTATTCTTGGTTTCTATATCTGTTTGCCATATACTGTACTCCAAGCATTCTCTATGAACCTTACAGTATGTTTAAATGTTCTGCTTTGACAATGCAATATTGGTCATGCTAATAAAGCTCACTTGAAATGAATTGAAAAGAAAGAAAGAGAGAGAGAGAGTGAGACAGAGAGAAAGAGAGAGAGAGAGAGAGATTGAAAGACAGACAGCGGAAGTGGGTTAATGTTTCAATCAGGAAGAGTCCTCAAAACTGCCTCGTTTCGAAAAGCCTCACTGCCTTCAACACATCATGTCACCCCTTGGTTGTGGTCTAACGGCATAATACTTGTAGCTAAAGAAAAATATATTTAGAGGATGATGTCAGTCGTGGCTACAACTCAAGTCTAGACAGGAGCCGTATTGCTTTGTTTGTGACGATCAGATACATGCAGCAAACACACACATCTGCAAACAGTGAGCCAGGAAGTCATAAGGGGAAACATATAAAGAGTGTGTGTGAGCATCCCACAAAGCCAGGAAACTGACACACATATCAATGTAGGTCACACAAACACATACGCACACACAACCACATACAGACTCAGATGAGCATACAAATGTGAGGAAAAGAAACATCGGAGAAGGCAGCTGGGTTTTTAAAGAGCCACGCTTACACAAACATTCTTCTCTAACTCCTGTTTGTCTATCACACACACACACACACACACACACACCTGACATGACCTTATTTATGCACTCTTCTCCTTTGTCCTTGTGTATACCATATGATGCTGCTTGCTTGTTCAGCCTTGCATACACACACACACACACACAAACACTTGCACTCACACTTGTACACTTGACATACACACACACACCCCTGACATGACCATATTTATGCACTCTTCTTGTATACCATATGACGCTGGCACTCACGCTTGCATTTGCGCTTGTGCTTGCACACTTGACGTGCACACACACACATACATACACACACACACACACACACACACACACACACACACACACCCCTATCTCCACTCACTCTTGTCCTGCTTCATCCTCTTGCTCTCCAGCAGGCCGATGTTGAGCCGGTGCTCGGTGTACTCGTGCCGGATGTCGTCCCTGGCGGCCAGCATCTTGAGCGGGTTCCGTGACGACTGCACCTTCTTCAGCGGCCGCACCGCCCGCTTGTGCTGCACCATCTCGGACGTCAACCTGACAAGGGGGGGCAGGGGGGGGGGGGGGGGTCAAAGGTCACTGTTACAGAGGATCACTGACACATACTGAGAAAAATCTATTGAAAAAAAGACAAGATTTGGAAAAAAAACTGAAGCTCCAAAAGAAGTGGGGAGTGCTTATATATTTAATAAATATTATTATTGATTTAGTGAAGTCCCTTCATTTGCTCAGGGGTCATGTTGGTGTTTATACGAAGACTTGGTGTCTGTGTGTGTGTGTGTGTGTGTGTGTGTGTTTGTGTGGATCATGGCTGTGTGTTATTTACTTGTGTGTGTGCGTGTGCGTGTGTATGTGTGTGCTTGTGTGTGGATCGTGGCTGTGAGTTGCTTACTTGTGTGTGTGTGCATCGTGAGTGTGTGCTACTTACTTGGGAGTGTGTGGATCGAAGATGGCGTCGAAGTCGCCGCTGAACTCCACGGCGGCGGAGTGTGCGCTGATCTGCTGCGTGTGTGTGTAGAACTTGGAGAAGACCTCGTCGTCCAGCTGCATCACCTCCTTCACACCCTTCGGAGTCACGGTGAGCATGGACTCTGGCAGACCACCCACTACGCAAACACACACACCCACACACACACACACACAAGTTATCAAAACATGCAAAAGTGATGGTACACACAGCTGATCAAGTATTGGTGAAATCACAGAGATTAAAGGACTCACACAATAATCTGCTTTGGACAAATATCATAAACATGCACATTCATGTAACACACACACACACACACACACACACACACACACACACACACACACAGTTTACCTTTGTTGTTGAGCCTGTCAAGGAAAGACTCCAGCTTGTCCAATTTCTTGTCTGATTCCACAGTCACATTCCCCCTGACCTCAATCTCTGCATCATAGATAAGCACACAACACATAATGAGGAATTACTTCTCCGTTTTACATGTTTGAGTATCTGTGTGTGTGTGTGTGTGTGTGTGTGTTTGTGTCTTACCCTCTTGTGGCTTGATAGGATGTGTGTGGTTCTTGTTCTTTGAGGTCAGGACAGCAGGTGCAGGGGAACTCAGTGCGGTAGGGTCTGCCAAACCTGAAACACACACTCACACATGTTAGCATCCCTCACACACACAGTGTGTGTGTGTGTGTGTGTGTATGTATGTGTATAAGGGTGTGTGTGTCTGTACTCTGTACCATTCTTGATCAGGTGTATTGTGTATTTGCATGCAATGTGCAGGTAATGTCAATGCTAGTGTAGTGTAGTGTGTATGTATGCACGTGTGTGTGTGTGTGTGTGTGTGTATAAGCGTGTGTACCTTTCTTGACCATGCGTGCGGCCACAGTGAACTGCGTGGAGTCGTTGGCAACTCCGTGACCTTTGACCCTGGATGCCTCCTGTTGTTCACAGATGAGCCGTTTGCGCTCCTGAATGCTCATCTCAACCCGATCCACCTCTTCCCCAATCCTCTGCACACACACACACACACACACACACAGATCATTCAGAAAACAAGTACAGCATATCTTCTTCCACATCAAGCATACATTGAACACACACACACGTACACACGCACGCACGCACACACGCACCCGCACCAGCACACTCACACAAGGACTGCGTTAACACACAGAAACACACTGCATAGTAGCAATGGGAAGTTTGCACTATTTACTTTGACTGTGTTTTTGGGAAAACAGATTTATATTCAACAATCCTCAGATGATTTTTGACAGAAGAAATGTGTAGTTTGTCTGTCTGTCAAATTCAAATCATTAGATTAAACAAAGGCTTATTCTTATGTTTGTTGTAAATGTTGGTAAGGCATAGTCTTCGTCATGGTCTGTTTGTGAGCACTTGTGCACTCTACCTGTGTACCTGTGTACCTGTGTGTGTGTGTGTGTGTGTAGGTGTGTTTATGTGTGTGTTTAATGGATAAGGAGGTGGGAGGCACCTTCCGTCTCCAGGGGTGACGTTCATCCATGAGGGGAGAGTAGGGGGGGCTCGCCTTCACAGAGAGGAGGAAGAGGGGAGAGGGATGAAGAGGCAGAGGAAGAAGAGAGAAATGACGATGCACCCAAGAGGATTTTCATGCACAGAAAAAAAGATGTGGATAAGTAGATAGAAATGTGGTCCTTATCAGTTTTGTCCAGATGATTGCAGACACATGGACAGTGTCACGCCATGCAATTATTCTGGGTCATTCTAGAAATGAAAACTAACCCTTTCCAGAGCCCTTAAATGCATAGACAATGGATAACTGCCCAGGGACGTGCAGAAATGACCATATTTGGTTACATGTGAGCCATTTTTTAGTTCCTTCTGGCGGCTTCACTCTTGGCATAGGGTTACACTGTCCATGTTTTTAGTGTAAGTCATTGGTTTCTCACTTACACACTCACATATGCACCCTCTCATTCTCATTCTCAATCTCATTCTCTCCCTGCTGCCTTAGACACACACACACACACACACACACACACACACACACACACACACACACACACACACACACACACACACACACACACACACACACACACACACACACACACACACACACACACACACACACACACACACACACACACACACACACACACACACACACACACACACACACACACACACACACACCCTCTCCCTACTATGTTAAACACACATATACTTCCATAGACATTCACATCCCACTTTAAACGCATGCTGAGGAGTTACTGGGAGACAATCTAAGTGGTATGCGAGTGGAGAGGAGGTGTATTAAGAGATAGATTATATTTGATTGTATTAATGAAGAGTAGCAGACTGACTGAAAGGGGGATGAGTGAGGGTGTGGTGGAGAGAGAGAGAGGGATGGGGGGATGAGGAAAAAAGTGTAGGAAGAGTAGAGGCTTTCTGGGGCTTATCTGTGTCAGACATGTAGCTGCTGTGGCATATGGGTCATTCCACGCCAAATCAACCAGAGGCCACGCACTTGCGTCTCAAAAAAATCTGAAAAAAATACCATGTGTGCCTATGTTACCCAGGAGACACTCTGTAAAATGTTTTTGTGCTAAGATCAATACTTTTCAAGTAACAGCCAGTTTTACAGGGGGAGGGGGGTGTCAAATTTGTTCTGCCTATTTTTTTGTCAAAGTTCACAAGCTCATTGCTCAAGAACTAGAATCTGTAGGAGGCTCAAATTTTGCAGGCTGGTGCATAAATAGGAATAGTATGCAGTAAAATCACCACGAGTAGTCTGGATGATCCTGCATGGTCATAGCAGTCCCTCAAAGTTGATCAAAATTTTATTGGAGTTTTTGGCTGGGTTCTGTTTAGGCCTTCGGAAGACACATTTTTACTCAACATAGACTCTTGGGGGGTTTTTCTTATTGAGATAAGTAGAAACACTCTCCGAAAAAGCAATGAAGAGAAAGGAAAATCCATCAGGGACTGAACAGCAGACCTCACAAGTTTGAAAAATAATTTTGGATCTCATATTCAGAGCACCCTAACACCTTGTGGGAATATACAAAGATTTTTTTTATATTTTTTTCTATAATCTGCATTACCTCTTCTTTTTAAAAACACCAATTTGACTTGTCTTATGCAAATCTTTCTTTTTCATTTCCCACCCTGAACAAGGGCAAAATGCACCATAGAGATCTATTGAGAGATTTGTTTTGTATAGAGTAACCACTAGGTGCCACTAAAATCACTGAATCACTGAAATTGCCGGGTGGGGACAAAACATATTGATCTCAATGGTGCATTTTGTCCATGTTTAGGGTGGAAAATGAAAAAGAAAGATTAGCATAAGACAAGTCAAATTGGTGTTTTTAAAAAGAAGAGGTAATGCAGTTTATAGAAAAAAATATAAAAAAAATCTTTGTATATTCCCACAAGGTGTTAGGGTGCTCTGAATATGAGATCCAAAATTATTTTTCAAACTTGTGAGGTCTGCTGTTCGGTCCCTGATGGATTTTCTTTTCTCTTCATTGCTTTTTCGGAGAGTGTTTCTACTGATCTCAATAAGAGAAAAAAAATCAAGAGCCTATGTTGAGTAAAAATATGTCTTCTGTAAGCCTAAACAGAGCCCAGCCAAGAACTCCAATAAAATTTTGATCAACTTTGAGGGACTGCTATGACCATGCAGGATCATCCAGACTACTCGTGGTGATTGTACTGCATACTATTCCTATTTATGCACCAGCCTGCAAAATTTGAGCCTCCTACAGATTCTAGTTCTTGAGCAATGAGCTTGTGAACTTTGACAAAAAAAAGAGGTAGAACAAATTTGACACCCCCCTCCCCCTGTAAAACTGGCTGTTACTTGAAAAGTATTGATCTTAGCACAAAAACATTTTACAGAGTGTCTCCTGGGTAACATAGGCACACATGGTATTTTTTTCAGATTTTTTTGAGACGCAAGTGCGTGGGCTCTGGTTGATTTGGCGTGGAATGACCCATATGCTGTGAGCCAGTGATGTTGTTGCGTGTGCTGTTGCGTGTGAAGTTCTGTTAATGTTTATGGTTATGGTATTTAGCATACCCTTCTGTCTGAAGTCACTCGCAACGACATCAACAAACACTTTAACTAGCCAGAAAATATTCAGACTAGTCTTAATAGCCTCAATAGAATTTAGCAGAATAACAATAACCATAAACAACCATAAAATGTGATAATAACCAATAAACAATCAGCTGTGTTTGTGTTGGAGACACAAGCATTGTGGGTGAGAAGCATGTGTCTCTCCCAAGACAGTGCTTACAGTTACAAAACACACACACATAACAGGCCTTACCTAGTCAAGAGGTTTGTGTGCAAGTGCTTATTTGAAAGGTCTACACATGAATCGGGCTTGACCATTTCTCTGCATGCAGCATTGTGTTTGAGCATTCACTTGTGGTTCTGTGTGTGTGTGTGTGTGTGTGTGTGTGTGTGTGTGTGTGTCTGAAATGTTACATGACAGAAGTGTGAGCGCTGCTGTGTTGCATGCAACATTGTGTGTTTGCAAGCGTGTGCACAGCACAGCGCCCTCACCTGGCCCGGAGGAGCAAAGCCCACCTGGCTATCGTCAGTGAGGGAGAGGGCAGAGGAGAAGACAGGATCCTACAGAGACCAAGAACAGAGAGGAAGAGAAAGGGACACACAGAGAGGGGGGAGAGAATGAAACACAGGACATGGATAGATGGATAGACAGAGAGAGAGAGAGAGAGAGAGAGAGAGAGAGAGAGAGATACAGATAAGACAGATAGATGGACAAATAGATACAGATAGATAGATAGATGGATAGATAGATAGATAGATAGATAGATAGATAGAGAAAGGGGAAAATGAAGAAGTCACACAGAAGGGGAGCAAAACACAGAATGACAAAATGGGACAACAGGATGGACAATGACACAAACAGGATATGCAAAGGAAAGGGCAGCAGCGACTGGTCACACAGGGGGGTTGAGCTCACACCTGAACACACACAAACAAGTGTGCACGAACGCACCCACCCACGCACCCACCCACCCACCCACCCACACACCCACACACCCACACACACACACACACACACACACACACACACACACACACACACACACACACACACACACACACACACACACACACACACACACACAGATTTATCTCAAGGAGATATTATCAAGGTGGATAAGCCCACTCAAGCAGACAAACACTATCCACCAACCAGCTTCCCACAAAGCGGAGCATAAAACCCGACAACACTACACACACACACATACATCCAACACTAACCCCATAATACAAACACAAATACAGCCAACATTAACACCACACACATCCACACACACACACTAACACAATAAGCCAGGGGAATTACTTACAGTATTAATGACATTAACTCTGTTAGCAGGGCATTAAGGTGTGTGTTTACAGACTGTGCAACTCTACACTTTAGTGTGTGTGATTGGACGAAAGCTCACACTGAGAATAACAACAACAAATAACTGTACAAAATCACCACATTTTTGACAAATTGAACATCTAATTTGACCTTTTGAACTTTTAAGCCCTTGTCCAATCACAGCTCACTCTGTTTGTGAAGAACACCCAAACCACCAAACGATTGTGTATTATTATCACCATGACAACAGGGCACACACCATGCCAGTGAGTGGACCATAACACCGTCACCACAATGGCACAGATACGGTACACACACACACATCCAGCTCTCTGTGCTGCTGCTGCTGCTGCTTACCCAGAGCTGGTCAGACACTGCAAAGTCATCTATCATCATCCCTCCATCCTGGAGACATGGCAGAAATAAACGAGGGAAAGAAAGGAGTTCTCTCTCTCTCACACACTCTCTCTTACTCTCTCTCTCTCTCTCTCTCTCTCTCTCTCTCTCTCTCTCTCTTGCCTCCATTGTCAACACCGAGTCGTGTTTAGGTGTGAACATAATTTCATGAACATGATGTCATACAGAACAATGGGCTGCAACACAATCACCTTTTCACATGTGTGATCATCACTGTGACACTTATGTATATGTGTGTATATGTGTGCATGACTGCAACCTGGGTTTACGTGATAGCTATGCCTTTAATGGAGAAATGGAGAAATGGAAAGAGCGCAAACGGAAATGGAATGGTATGTATGTGTGTGTTGGTGAGTATGTGTGTGTGTTGTGCCTGTCTGTATGAGTGTATGTGTGTGTACGTGTGTGTGTGTGTGTGTGTGTGTGAGTGTGTATATGAGTATTCTGTTTGTGTGTTTGTGTGTGTGTGTGTGTGTGTGTGTGTGTGTATGTGTGTGTAGATATATATATAGTATTAAAGTGTGTGTGTGTGTGTGTGTATTAGTATTACAGTAAGTCTGTGTGTAGGGGGGTGTGTATGAATAAGTTATCCACCTTTGGTTTTGTAAGAGTATCTGTGTGTTTATGATGTGTTTACAAATGAGCAGGTCAGGGTATTCACATGACTGTAAGTGTAGATGCAGATCTACCCCCCACCCCCTGCCCCCCAGCGAGCAGAGCCAAATTTAAAGAGATAAAAATACTGACTACAGCTGAGTGTAACATCAAACAGAGAGGTCCATGTCCACCCCCACCCCAAAGACAAACACACACACACTCTCTCTCTCTCACACACACACACACGAACATGAGAAAAAGACACAACGAAGAAAATCACAGAGCATGCATGGGTTTAGAAGAGGTTTATTATTGTTACTGAGAAGTATGAAGGTGAACAGAAAACGTGAGTGATTGAGTGAGTAAATGAGACAGAGATATTGAGACATGGAATGAGTGGTTAAGTGGTAGAACACAGACATGAAACGGACCAAACGGTACACACACATACAAGGTCCAGCAAACTGAAGAACCACAATGCTCTTACAGAATCTCTCCTACTCTAAAACAGACAGACATTACAGAGGTCAACCTCAGCTAAAAGTCACCTGAAGGTCATTGCTTACTGGTTGATTACTTTAAACTATAATGACACAAAGAAGTGATCCAGTCACCTTATGTATGAATTATCTATTAGTAGAAGCCAGGACTATTATCTACCAAAACAATGTCTGGCTACTTGACACATCACATATCTCACAGAAAGAAAATATAAATACACGTGCAAATCAGCTACTGAATTCCAGAGAAAAAAAACGATTAATTTACGGATTTAATTCCCGGAATATATGTTCCGCATGCGTTTCCAGAAAAAATCCTTCAAGTTTGTTTTAGATAGACATTAAGGTGTGAAAATTACAAAAAAGACAGGTGCAAGTATATCAGAATTCCTTTTCAAGTGAGTTCATACAATGACACTCACTGCTCTATCTGTTGTAGTTTTACATGGCACACTTTGCCACTTCATAACATTGGCCTTCGTGTTAGTATCAACTACATTTCCTGGTCTGACAGGAAGAGGGGAAAGGAGAAAGACGGACAAACACAAACACACACACACACACACACACAGATCACAGAGACAAGGGACACAACCTCTCTGCTTGGGGTTAATCATGACTGCAGCAGGTAGGCTAGGGCTGCTAACAGCTATCCACCAAGATATGCATACATGTGTGTGTGTGTGTGTACACATAGTGCATTGTGTAGACGCACACACAGTGTTTGCAAAGCTAGTGTTTGAATACAGTTTACTGTAATTTTATGAGTCACTGTCTAACATGCAATACCTACAGCATATGCTATGCTCCCATGATGCCCTAACAAGAGCCTGCTTATCCACGGACGCATTTTGGAGGCCTTTTCTACCCCAAACAAATATGAAGGAAAGCTGATGCTGAATGTTTCTTTTTTTGCAAATCTGCATACATGTACAGGTGTACCTGTGTGTGTGTGTGTGTGTGTGTGTGTGTGTATCTGTGTCTCTGTGTGTGTGTGTGTTTGTTTCTAGATTTCACTCCCGCTTATACTGTACATCAAACTCCAATCATCCCATCCCATCCCATCCCATCAGCACGGTCTGATAATTTGGTACTCAGTCAGTCCATGAGCCTGTGAACCCTTCAGGTGAGGGATGAAAGAGGTCGCGACCCTTCAGGTGAGGGGTGAAAGGTCGGACGGGCTGCTGGGAGGCGTTACCTTCTTCTTGAAGCTCTGCTCCACCTCCCAGAGCTGGGCGTGGCGCTCGGAGATGGCCACCCGCACCACATCCTGTTTCTTGTTGATGCGGTTCCTCCAGTCATCCTCGCCATTCTTCATCAGGAGGGCCAGCCTGCCGGAGAGAGAGAGAGAGAGAGAGAGAGCGAGAGAGAGAGTGGGAGAGAGAGAGAGCAGGAGAGAGAGAGAGAGGGAGAGAGCAGGAGAGAGAGAGAGAGAGCAGGAGAGAGAGAGAGTGAGAGAGAGAGAGAGAGAGAGAGAGAGCAGGAGAGAGAGAGGAGAGTGGGAGAGAGCAGGAGAGAGCAGGAGAGAGAGAGAGTAAGAGAGAGAGAGAGCGGGTGAGAGGGAGAGTGAAACACACTAACTCAACTAACTCAATGTACATGCATTATACACACAGTATGAACACACACACTCACACACACAAACCAGATGCCAGGTTCATTTAACTTGATGGTACATAGGCACACACATAAAACCACACTTTCTCTACCTCTTTGAGAAAGAGTTCTGATGTTGACCAGTGTACACAATAGTGGGCTATATGACTATAAACACACTTCATCCACAATACTCTATTCCAATCTGTATTTTCCAAACTACACGCCCCCCAACACACACACACACACACACACACACACACACACACACACACACACACACACACACACACACACACACACACACACACACACACACACAGCGACCGCCCTAGAACATGTCTGCGATTCATTATGTCATCAATCAATGGACAGCTTATTCCATGTAACCCACAGCAACACACGAGCCTCTGAACTAACAAGTGTTATGCAAGCACACACACACACACACACACACACACACACACACACACACACACACACACACACACACACACACACACACACACACACACACACACACACACACACACACACACACACACACACACACACACACACACACACACACACACACACACCAGTTACTGGTTACTATTCACTCGTTTAGTTATTCCAGTCTCTCTGTCAGTCCCTCTCTGAATGACCGAATCCCACGTTGCTTAGGCTACTAGTTAAACAGCTCTCAGCTCTCTTTCCAACTCTTGCCATCTACAGTACAGTATCTACGCTTCTCTGCACACTCTAAAGGCACTTCAAATGGACCATCCAAAAATAACCCCCTTTAATCATATATATCACTCCCTCCCACTTTCTCACACTCACTCTGGCAGCAACCTAAATTCCTCTCCAGAGTCAAGGTCAAAGTCTTGAATAAAGGCGATTCACACCACGCCATGTGCCACCCTTATCTACTATGTTATATAGCTCATATATAATATACTCTTATATATGATATTACTCTTAATCTTATATAGCTCATATATATATAATATACTTTTATATATGATATTACTCTTATATATTATGTATTTTCTTTTTAACTGAGCTTTTGGTGCTTCCAGCCAAAACAGCTCTTCCCCAACAGATTAACATCAAGCTTGACTCCTCTTCACTGAGCCCCCAACTACTGTAGATTGGCACGTAACTTAGGCATCGTAATTGATGCCCGACTTCTCTGAGCACGTAGTCTCAATTGCAAAATCATGTCCATGTCGGTTTATCCTTTACAACATTAGGAAGATCAGACATCATCTGACACAAGATTCCACACAACTTCTTGTACAGGCATGGCTATCTTCAAGCTGGATTATTGCAATTCTCTGTTAGCTGGCCTACCTGCTTCTGTAGTAAGATCATTCAAACTGATTCAGAATGCTGCAGCACACCCGGTCTTCATTCAGTCAAAGAGGACACATGTAACTCCTCTCCTAGTTGCTCTCCACTGACTCCCGATAGTGGTCAGCATTACATTTAAATCTCTTACTTTAGCCTATAAGACACTGACTGGATCTGCTCCCTGCTACAGTATCTTAACTCAATGATCAAGATGTACAGTACGTATATCCCTCGACCGCCCACTGCTGTTTTCTGATGTCTGTTTGTTGTGTCGACCAGCCATTAACCCTATAGGTCAAAAGAGTTGCCCGGCGCCGTTCTGGGTCTTTCAAGAGAGGTGTAAAGGCATATCTGTTCAACACGCACTTAGTTTATATTGAGCGTTCTGTACAGTATGTGCAATGGTTTGTATTGTATCATAGTTATCAGGCCATTGATTGAATTGACATTGTTGTTTATCGTTGCTTTTCTCCTTAATGTAATATTACCAACTTTTGAATTGTTCACTGTTAAGACAAACTATTCTATTGTTGTTATTTGTATTTATGTCCACTTTGGACAAAAGTGTCTGCTAAATACCATAACCATAACCATAACCATATAGAAACTCTACAGTATGTGCAGGTGTGTGCATGGCGGATATACAGTTACTGGTTGTACAGAAATCTGAGTCTGGCAGTCAAAGCAACAGATCAAACTTGCTCGGAGGCACTGGCAATATGATCACAGATCAATACTTACATCAGCCAACAGTTCTACTGATCTGATCTACAAACACACACACACACACCGATGCCAACTCTGGGCTGTACTAGGAAAGTGCACACACACACACACACACACACACACAGACACACAGACACACACATGCACACACACACACACACACACATACTATCCAACTGTTATAGTAGAGGACACTATGCCACAACTGCATCGAATAAAACAGAAACATTCTTGTCTAAAAATACAGTAAAACTCTCCATTACCTTTCCTTCTCTCTCACATTCACACACATTCTCTCTCTCACTCTCTCACTCTCTCACTCTCTCACTCTCTCACTCTCTCACTCTCACACTCTCACTCTCTCACTCTCTCACACATCTGTAGAGTCTTACCTCTCTTTGATGGACATCTGTCTGGCAGACATGACGTCTTCGAGCTCATCTGCCGTCTGGACGTCTGTGTCTCTCTCGTCCTCGTCGTCCTCCTCCTCTCTCCTCTCTCGCTCCCTCTCTCGCTCCCTCTCTCGCTCCCTCTCTCGCTCCCTCTCTCGCTCCCTCTCTCTGTCTCTCTCTCTGTCTCTCCCTCCGTCTGTGTGCCACGCGGGCTCCTGATGTTGCTGCAGCTGCTGTGCTGCGGGCTGTATGTGTGTGTGAGCAGGGTGTGTGTGTGTGTGTGCGTGCCTGCTGCTGGGAGGCTGCTGCTGCTGCTGCTGCTGCTGCTGCGATGGGGCCTCCACCGAACGCACTGACGCTGTGAGCTCCGGAAGGTCTGTTTAAAAGTCAACACGTACACACGTACACACACACACACACACACACACACACAGGAAGGTGTGAGCACGATCAAGTTGAAGGCAGAGTAGACACACAGCCACAGCTTCTTTCTCTCTCTCTCTCTCTCTCTCTCTCTCTCTCTCTTTCACACACATTCACACTCGCACACACACCCTCTAACAGCTTGCATGTGTTGCTGATAGTGGAAAATTGTCAGAGGGTTGTGGTTTAGCTAGCTCATCACTTGGAGGAGCTGCAAGCTTGACTGCACCTACTCAGCAGAGCTCAGAAAGCCAAACATTGATTTAAGACAAGGCTACCTGGAACAGATAGACAACTTTTGAACTTAGTAACAATGGGCTCTCTCTCACTATCACTGTCTCACAAAGAGGCATTCATAACCATACTCCTCACATAGACACAGACGCAGACACAGAGACAGACACACACACACACACACACACACACACACACACACAATTCTCACCACTGAGCTGAATTTGAAAACTGTCCTCAGACATAACAGGATGTCGTACACTCTCGCTCTCTCTCTCTCACACACATACACACACACACACACGTCATTATCACATACACGCTTTCTCACGCTAGTGAGCCACATCATGAAAAGCTTCCTCATGCAGCCCTTTAAATGTGAAAATACTAATGGACGCTAACTGTATCATCTCAGCTCTCTTTCCCCTCTCTATTTCTCACACACTTCAATCATGCATCCTTATCCTTATCACACCTGGTGATGTCTAATCTCATCACTCTTTCTCCTCTCTATTTCTCACACGCTTCAATCATGCATCCTTTATCACATCTGTGGAAACCTCTGATGTCGTTTATGTTTGTCAGTGCAAGAAAAGCAGATAAGACAAACTAAAGTCCACACAGTCACTTTTGAAGAAGATTTGATCAATTGTTTGGATATGCATATTGGGACTGATGTATATAAATAAAATAACGTTCACACAGTCTCTCAGTCAGTCAGACACACACATACATACATACATGCATAAACACATACAGAATAGAGAGAGAGAGAAAGAAAGAGAGAGAAAATAAAGAAAGAAAGAAAGAAAGAGAGAGAAAGAGAAAGAAAGAAAAAGCGAGAGCATGAGAACCACAGATGCACGCGCACACACACACACACACACACACACACACACACACACACACACATATATACATACATGCATAAACACATACAGAATAGAGAGAGAGAGAGCGAGAGAAAGAAAGAGAGAGAAAATAAAGAAAGAGAGAGAAAGAGAAAGAAAGAAAAAGCGAGAGCATGAGAACCACAGATACACGCGCGCACACACACACACACACACACACACACACACACATATACATACATGCATAAACACATACAGAATAGAGAGAGAGAGAGCGAGAGAAAGAAAGAGAGAGAAGATAAAGAAAGAAAGAAAGAGAGAGAAAGAGAAAGAAAGAAAAAGCGAGAGCATGAGAACCACAGATACACGCGCGCACACACACACACACACACACATCTCTGTCCCTTACCTGACCCTTTAGCCTTTGCCCTTGTCAGGTGCTCTGTGGCACGGCTGTGAGCGGGTGCCTGTGTGTAAGCCGCAGGCTGCACGTGTGTATACGTGGGCTGGGGGAGAGCAGGCTGTCTGACGCTGGTCTCCGGAGAGGGGAGCGTCCGCTTGCTGCTGCCGCCCAGGGACGGCTGCTCCGCCTGGGCTGGGGTCCGGTCCAGAGGCCCTTGTGGGGCTGGAGGTCCGTGGGCTGGGGCGGTGCGCTCGTAGTACCCACCGCTACCATTGGGGGCAGCAGAGGCCAGCTGGAGGTCGCCGGCGTGCGCCGTGGAGACGGTGGTGTGCTGGAGTGCCGAGGAGAACTTGGAACCTGCGTTAGAACCGCTCTGCAGCTAAAGATGGAGGGGTGGAAACGAAAGAATACGAGAAAACAAGGAGAGGTAGACCAGAAGCAATGAAAAAGGTCAAGATGGGGGGAGAAGAGAAGAAGAGATAGAGGGGAAGAGGAAGAGGCAGAAACAGGAAAATAATCACAGGAAAGAAGGAGGAAGGGAGAGAGAGGAAGAGAGAGAGAAAGAGAGAGAGAGAGAGAGAGGATGTAAGTTATAGTTTAGCTATAGTAATAGTATGGCACCAGCTGTTGTAAGATACTACCCCTGTGAGTTCCTTCCTTCTATTTAGATACAACGTCATACTGTACCTCAAGGGCTCTGCCTTGAAACACACACACACACACACACACACACTTATAAACATGCAGCATAATCACACATACTCATATAATGCCTATAATGACTAATTCTACTTCCTGAGCTTTCCTGAGAATTGAGAGGCCAGCACACACACACATGCAACTCTAAACTCTTCACAGAGACAAGGCCACTAACTTCCAAGTCACTTAGCTGCCAAGGTCAGACTGAAACAGGATACCCTTAACCTTAAACACAACATTTCTGGTGCATAGAGTACATTCAATGCTATATTTTCACGAAGATACTGACGGCATTTACACTGCTTATACAATGTCCTTAATATTGAAAGATATGCCCTCTTAACCTAACAACAACAACAACAACAACAACAACAACAACAACAACAACAACAACAACGACAACAGGCAGGTCAACACAGTGTGTGTGCAGACATGTGGCCACACAATCACACACATGTGATAACACACTTCAGTCAAAGTGTGTAAAAGAATACAGCATATTTGTGTGAGCATCACAAGTCATCACAACAATAAACATCATCTGAATAAAACAGGCATTACAGTAAACAGGAAAAACAATCTGACTGATTAAGCCCAGTCTGGTAGGGTCTAGACGGGTCTGATGCGGTTTAGTCTGGCCTGATGTGGTTTAGTCCAGCTCTAGGCTTAATCCCTCACACATACCGGTGCAGAGAGGAAGTGACGTGGCGCATGCCCATTGGCTCAAAGTTTGCACGGCAGTGGCACAACGTTCACAGAGTGCCGTAGGCAGGATGCAGGTTGCCAAAGCAGTTCTCAACCAGATGTGCTCGCTGATACACTCACGCGCACACACACTCTGTATTTCTCATTCAAACATACACACTCTTTCACTCTTTCACTCTTTCTCACTCTCTCACTCTCTCAGTCTCTCAGTCTCTCAGTCTCTCAGTCTCTCAGTCTCTCAGTCTCTCAGTCTCTCAGTCTCTCAGTCTCTCACTCTTTCACTCTTTCACTCTTTCACTCTTTCACTCTTTCACTCTTTCACTCTTTCACTCTCTCACTCTCTCACTCTCTCACTCCGTTTTTGCACACATGCACACATACACACATGCACACACACGCCTGTGCAGTCCATCTGGCCTTACGTGTTCAAGTTCGTCGTCTGACACCTCAACCACCAAGTCACTCAGATCAGAATCAGAGAAACTGTCCTGTACCAGACACAATTAGTCAATACCGGTGTGTCTCTGTCTATGTCTGTGTGTATGTGTAGTGTGTGTCTGTGTGTATGTCAAAGAATATGAAACAACCAAGTCCCAATGTGTGTGAATGAGACTTTACAGGAGATGTGGCAGTATACAAAGAAGGAGACGGGTACATTGTGTCTTAAAGACACAGACAGCACCAAAATGTGCTCCTTGCACTGAATCCTCTTCACAACCGCCACTATTCTCCATCTGAGCAAAAGTCCTGACTACATAACTAATGAGATTAGTGTTCATAACAGGAGGACTATTTTCAATATGTCTACCGCTCTAAAAACTCTTTTCTGAAGCAATAAAAGGTTAGTAACGCCAGAAGGGTTCCCCTTCTTTTAAGCACCTGTTTGCAGTGTCCCATGGTTACCTTTTAATATCTCTCCTTTTGTTTTATTTGTTTTATTTTTAACTAAATGTGTGTTTCTTTTTTACTTACTTTCTGCATTTTTGCACTTTATTGTGAAGCACTCGTGCTATAGAAATAAACTTGACTTTGACTTTGACTGACATACTTTTTGTCACTTCTCTGTTCACCAGTCCAAGACAGAGGTGATGTCTGACACTGTCTACAGACTGTGTTAATATGACCTGGAAGAGTGTGGTCAGTTGTGTTAACGGAGTGGTCAGTTGTGTTAAGTCCTGTGCGGGCCGTCTCACCTGCTCCACCTCCCCCAGGGTGATGGGCTGGGTCTGGTAGCGGGCGTTGCTGCGGCGTGCCCGAGTGTCTCCACGGCCGCGGGGCACGCCAGATGCGGGCTGTGCCAGCCGGTTGAACAGCGCCATCTTCTCCGCCAGGCTGAGCGTGGACAGGTCTGGCTCGTCGCTGACCAAGTCCGGAGAGACGGCCTGGGACTGGACCTGGGGTGGGACCTGGGGTGGGACCTGGGACTGGACCTGAGCCTGGGCCTCACGCTGCTCCTGCTGCTCACGGGCCTGGCGCGCCTCTCGGCTGTGCTGCGCTGACGCCTGCAGGCTGGGGGGAGGAATTACACGCCCACAGAGAGCGAGAAAGAGAAAGAGAGAGAGAGAGAGAGAGAGAGGAGAAAAGAAAAAAGAGATGGAAAGAGAGAGAGAGAGAGAGAGAGAGAGAGCGATAGAGAGAGGTATGGAGAGAAAGAAATAGAGCAGGACAGAAAGGGTAAAGAAATAAAAGAGACAGATGGGGGGGGGGGGTAACAGCCAGAGTCTATTAACACAGAGCAGTGAACATGCAGTACTGACAAATCCATGCAAGTGGAAGCACACACACACACACACACACACACACACACACACACACACACACACACATAATTATGCTTGTTCAACACAGTGGGCATGATATTTTGCTGGTGACCATGCATGCATGTCATGAAACTGTGAGCTGAAAGCTGAAGAGCCACGGACACAAACACACACACAAACAAACATAAATTCACACACACACACACACACACGTGCCTGCCTGTCTTTTCATTTATATTTGTGAACAATGTCTAATGTGAACAATGACTATGCAGTTCAGTTCAGTTCTGCATGACCAGTGCAATGCTCCCACTGGCCTGCAGAGAGCACCATTGCTCAGGAGGCCACAGCGTGGTCAAACATGCGGTCTCTCTCCACTGCTGCTGCAGCAACAGCGGCGGCTAGCTGGCGTGGGAACACACATGCTAATGATGTTAGCGCAGAGGGCCGAGTCAGCAACTCTGAAGCACGGCACGCAGAAAAAGCTTCTGGTGACATTTGAACAAAATGGATCAGCTCTGAGAACATGACTTTTCGCTTTCCCACACACACACATGCAGACATCAGTGAGTGAATTAAAGTGTGTGTGTGTATGTGTGTGTGTGTGTTTGTATACCTGTGCTGGGTCCCTGAGCTGTGGACAGCTGTGGAACTAGCGATTCGCATAACAGAGTGAGGAGCAGAACCAGGGTCACTTCACAGAGGAAGGAGAGAGAAGATGGAGAGAACATGACAGAGAGAGAGAGAGAGAAAGAGAGGATAGAAAGAGAGAAAGGGGTAGAGAGAATGGCAGTGTGCACATGAGAGAGAGAAAAACATAAAGAAAGAGAGAGGAGTCCGAACAACAGGACAAACATGACACAGAACACAGAAAGAGAAGAGATGAGAAGAGATTAGGGTCAAATGGGGAAATGAGGTCAAATAAGGTCAAATGAGGTCAAAGGTCAAAGTTCAGGGGTACCACACAGCACCAGAGGAATGGGGAGAAAAGGAACTGTTCATCTGTGGATTGATGAGGGAGAGAGAACCCTGGTGTATATGCGTGCATGTGTGTGTCTGTGTGTGTGTGTGTGTGCACACTCACGTGGCAGCGATGACCACCTCCTCGGTGGTGATTGGCTGGGTGCGTGATCGGTCCTGCCCTCTTCTCAGCCTGCGCTCCACGGCTGCGTTACGACTTGGCCACGGCTTTGGAGCACCGCCTTCCACGCTACGCTCCAGCTCCTGCGCACACGCGCACACACACACACACACACACACACACACACACACACACACACACACACACACACACACACACACACACACACACACACACACACACACACACACTCTCTTTAATCAGTTACTCCCAAAGGCGTAAGAAATAGGTCATAATTAAAATGCATCAATACAATTAAGGAGTGTGCCACAACTGAAAACGTATCTTTACTTTCTACAGTGTGTTTGTGTGCCATGCGGTGTGAGTGGGTTTTGTGTGTTTGTACGGGGGTTTTTGAATGCGTTTGTACCCGGAATAGAGATCGTTTGGCGGCCACGCTCATCTTAGCCCTCTCGTCCACCTTCTCATCATCCACTGAGAAAGAGAGAGAATGGGGGAAAGAGAGAGAGGGAGAGAAGGAGGGAGGGTGAGAGAGAGAGAAAGAGAGATTGAGAGAGAGAAAGGGGATAGAGAGATAGAGAGAAAGAGAGAGAGATTGAGAGAGAGAGAAAGGGGGAGAAGGTGAGAGAGAAAGGGGGATAGAGAGAGAGAGGGAGGGTGAGAGAAAGAAAGAGAAAGAGAACGGGAGATAGAAAGAAAGAGAGAGAGAGATCAAATGATGGGCCTCAGGAGCCACTCAGTCTTTCATGACATCTGGTGAAGTTCCACCTCCTGCTCCTGCGCCTCCTCCTGTCTCCAAACCACCACTGGCGCTCCCCGCTCAAACTCCCTCTCAAACCTCTCACCCCACTCCTAAACCGCTACATAAACCTCTCCTAAAACAATGCATGGGTTTAAACCATGTTCCAACTCAAACATCTCCAACGTTTCCCTGGCAGTCAGCTGATGTTTAAAGCTGCCTGGCTCTATAAAGCTCGAAACAAGAACAAGGCAAAGCCTCGCACACGAAAAAACCCCACATTCTTTGTAGAATTACATGGGAGAGAAACAACCGACCACAGCATTGAAGAACACACACACACAAACACAAACACACACACACACAAACCAGTATGCAGAGTATGGAAAGCTTACCTTCACCAGTGGAAGGTTCCGGGCTCACAGCAGACCTGTAGGGAAAGCGAACAGGAGGTCAGAACATGCTGATCAAACGAGGCGATCGGAGGCGATAGGGGGATCGAACAGCTAGCAGGATGGCGGCGGTCAGAGCACAGACCCAAGAGAGCAGCGGAGGGGCTCGACGGTTAGCATGTAGCAAAGCGGGGGGGAGTCTCAGCAGAATCAGACGAAGTTAATCAGCTCCCAAGAGCGCAACAAAGAGTCTTTCACAAGAAGGGACCACACACACACACACACACATACACGCACAGAAAATGTGGAAGTGAGAATTTCACCACAGAACAAACCTTTGGAGTATAATACCCCTTGTATGAGACAAGGCATAATAAACCTCTGAACACACACACACACTAGATTATAAATACTGAGAGTGTATGAGTGCCGATATACAAGAACAACTTCATGATGACATGGTGACTAATAATACGATTTTGCATTCAAACAAACACACACAGAACATCTCTGCCATCTTTCTGGTACTGATGCTGGTTACCACATACGCACACACACAGACGTTCACACAAAACCATCTCCATGTTAACAGTGCCACACACACACACACACACTGCTGGTGGCATCTCCAAGGTGACTGGGTCAATGTGCACACACAGCGTACCTATCGGAATCCTGCCGTTCAGAAGAAGTGATCGGCTGGGTCCTAAACCTCTCCGAGCTCTTTCTAGACTCGGTGGGCGAGATGTATCGCCGGGGGCGACGCCCCGCCCTGTCTGATCTCCACGGCGCCGCAGCCGGGGCCAGAGCGGCAGGCGACGCCTCCGTTTGGTCGTCGTCGCTACGGGCGCGTCAGGCCAACAGCCAAAAGCACGGGGCAGAGAGAAGGGCAGGGAGAGAAGCATGAGGGAAACACAGGATAACAGGAACGACAGAACACAGAGAAAAGGAAGAGAGAGAGAGAGGGAGAGAGAGAGAGAAAGAGATAGAGTGGGAGAGAGGGAGGGAGAGAGCAAAAGAAAGAAAGAGAGAGAGGAGAGATAGAGAGAGTGAGAGAGGGGGAGGGAGGGAGAGGGAGAGAGAGAGAGAGAGAGAAAGAGATAGAGTGGGAGAGAGGGAGGGAGAGAGCAAAAGACAGAGAGAGAGGAGAGATAGAGAGAGTGGGAGAGGGGGAGGGAGGGAGAGGGAGAGAGAGAAAGAGAGAGAGAGGGAGGGAGGAGAAGAACGAAAGACAGAGTAAAGGTAATGATACGAGGGGCAACATCTTGAGCTAAGTTGTTTGGTCATCACATGACCAGTTCCATGCATTCTGATTGGATGAGCGCAACATGTTGGCCACAAGATAAAAATGTGTTGACCAATATCAATAGCTACATTTACATGGACACTTCTATTCCGATTAGAAACGGAAAAATAGCTCAATCTGAATGTAAATCATCACATAAACACCTCAATCGGATGAAAATTCCTGATCCGATCGGAATGGAAGAGGTGGTGTAGTCCGTTCCTATTCCGAATGAACACCCATGTACAGTATACGATCATTCGGATTGACGACTACTGTCTGTATATCTTCCCAATGAAAAGTAGCAAACAACAGCTATTCAGATCAAAGATTCTAAAGCGCTTACAAGCACCTGATTGGAATAGAAAGTGGCCCATGTAAACAGACATTTTCGAAAATCGGAATCGGAATGACAAAAAAAAACTGTCCATGTAAACGTGGCCAATGTGACCCAACAACATGACAAAACTGCTGAAAAAGCTGCCCTGTGTTATCGTCACCTTTAGATGAGAGTGAGTGGGTGAGAGAGGGAAGGAGTAACAGAACAGGAGAACGAGAAAAGAGGACGGGGGGGGGATCAGGTTCTGTGATTAAGGAGAGGATGTAGGCCAAGAGACGTGTGTCCGAAAACCCCATACAAGCATGCCGACCCCACACCAGACCCAAGCCTTACCCCAAGCCAACACACAGTCATAGCCATGGTACAGACACACACACACACACACACTTAACGTTGCACATAGCAGTTAGAAGATTCTGTGCCTGAAGAATCTTAAAGAGGGACGTCAAAAGTTAACTGCGGTGGTTACTGGTTAGTCACTGCAGGAGTGGAGCACTTCAAGTGTGTGTGTGTGTGTGTGTGTGTGTACGTGTGCCCATTAGTTCCCAAGCAGACAGATCCCCCCCCCAGTCGTTAGTCTTGTTGCCCCCAGACAAACACAGAGCTGGATGTGGCACCTACAGTTCCTCCTTGCGCTGGTAGGGGGCACTGTTTCCCTGCAGGAAGGAGCTGCGTAGCTGGGCCACGGACAGACGAGTCTCCGGGTCCTCCAGACCCTCCGTGGGGGAGTGCGACCGCGCGCGGTGTGTGTCCGCGTGCTGCTGAGAGTGTGTGTGCGCGCGGTGAGCGCCATCCTCCGAGCCTCTGGACTGCTGAGGCTGCCAGGTGTGTGTGGGAGGGTGTGTGTGTTGGTGGTGGTGGTGGTGTGTGTACCCAGGGGGAGCGCTCTCCTCCAGGGCTCTGGGCGGCTGCTGCTGCTGCTGCGGCTGCCACGTGTGTCCTGGGACGTGAGGCACGGTGTGTGTGAACGCGGGGGCGTGGGAGTGTGTGTGTGTGTGGCCATGCGGCGGGTATCCCTGGGCGTCTGCTCTGCCCCTGGCCTCTCTGGCGGACGTCGACGACTGCGGACCGCCGGCGGTCGTCTCGGATTCGGTTCCCGCGGCGACGCGATGGTGTTGTTGTTGTTGTTGGTGGTGGTGGTGGTGATGTTGGCCGGTCGGGGACGAGGGGCGACGCCGGGGTTCGTCCACGCTTCGCTCGCGCCGACGCACCTCCGAGGGGAGGACGGCCTTGCGGCTGCGCAGCAGGCCCTGCGTCTGGACCTCTGTCGGGGCTCCGTCCGCTGCCGTCTGACCGGTCATCGGCTCACCGCCACCGCCACCGCCGCCGCCGCCGTCTTCCTGGTCCCGCGCTCCGCGGGTCATGGACAGGTAGGAGTCCGAGGGCAAGGCGGCCCGGTGCGCGGGTGCGGAGGTGGTCGCGGGGCCAGGTGAGGTGTGTGTGTGCGGCTCGCGAGAGCCAACACGCTCCCTGCCACGGATTCTTCAGATGGAGGGGAGAGAAACAAGTTAACACACACAGACACACAAGCACACACACACACACACACACACACACGCACACGCACACGCACACGCACACGCACACATAGTATGGGCTCTACCGACACATACTCAACACACAGCCTCACACACAAGCTTCACTAAACAAATGGGTGCTCTTCACGATCAATACAAACCCTGTTAACACTTGTGATCTCTATCAGTCTTTCTTCCTCTCTCTCTGTCTCACAAACGCGCCAGTTTATTATTGGTGTGGTCAGGAAAGACGTGGGGGGGCTATGGGAATCGGTGAGTAGGTAATGTAATAAAAGAGGTCACCACGCCTGAAGCACAGCTGATGAAAAACAGATGAGATGACACACACACACACACACACACACACACACACACACACACACACACACACACACACACACACACACACACACACACACACACACACACACACACACACACACACACACACACACACACACACACACACACACACACACACACACACACACACACACACACACACACACACACACACACACACACACACACACACACACCTTAACTCACACACACCAAAACTAACACCTAAAGATCTCTTGATACGCACACACACCCTTTAGCTGATGCCCTCACACACGCACACACACACGCACACACTGAAAGCTGTCATAAAAACAAGTCTCAACTTTAGCCTAATGAAAAGTGAGCATAAAATACACACATCCTTATTCACTTAAATACTAGTCAACAGGCTGTCACTGAGGTATTAGTACCCCCTTAAAGTAAGGGAGATAATGACTCCATGTCTGCACAGTATGTGTGTGTGTGTGTGTGTGTGTGTGTGTGTGTGTGTGTGTGTGTGTGTGTGTGTGTGTGTGTGTGTGTGTGTGTGTATGTGTGTGTATGCATGTATGCATGCGTGTGTGTGCATGCATGCATGCGTGTGTGTGTGTGTGTGAATGTCTGTATGAATGTATGTATGTGTGTGCATGTACAGTATGTGTATGCGTGCGTGTATGTGCGAGTCTTTCTATGTGTGTGTGTGGGTGTGCATGTCTGTGTGTGTGTGTGTGTGTGTGTGTGTGTGTGTGTGTGTGTGTGTGCGAACCCCAGACTGTCCTGGCGCTAATCTCCCAGCAGGACCCATGGCATATGGCTAAGGCCATTCCTAAGGCCCATCCCGCCGAGGGCTAAACCTCACCCCGCTCAGGCCAGCGTGAACCTGAGCAGGCAGGGGTCAGACAGGTCAACCGCCACCAGACTAATGGGCCACAGTGGCCACACTGCAAAAAAATGAAATCTAACCAAGTGTTATTATCTTTATTAAGGTCAAAAATCTATTTGGTATTGTTTTAAGTATGAAAATACTTACCTAGCGCTCTCTCAAAGATAATTTCACTTAATTTAAGAAGACTTTGACTTAATTTAGGGAGTATTATCAAGATAAATTCACTTACTGAATGGACAGATAATTTTGCCTGTTTTACGACAAATTTACTTACTGCATGGACAGATCATTTTGCTTGTTTTCAGGAAGAATTGACTTAAAATAAGTCAATTAAGTCTTAAATTCAGT
>NC_085012.1:19562923-19572923 GCF_963854185.1 Sardina pilchardus
ATACAAACGGACACACACACGCCATGTATACCATGTCCTTCCTAAACACTGAAACATACTTTACTCCACAAGTCACACAGCACCGACATCAACACACCAATCAGGCTGCAATGGAGCACATGAGGACATGGTTTTTGTGCATGTGTGTTTGTGTGTGTGTGTGTGTGTGTGTGTGTGTGTGTGTGTGTGTGTGTGTGTGTGTGTGTGTGTGTGTGTGCGTTCGCGCACGCGCACTAAGGAGACAGAGCGTTTGAGGAAGATTGACAACAATTAGAGTGTTTTACAAGTATCTCTCTCTCTCACACACACACACGCACACACACACGTCACATTCTTGATGTGTAAGAGAATATTGTTTTCAGAAGGAAGGAGGAAGGGAGGGGGCCATCAGTAGAGAAACTATTCATCTATTTGTGCAAAGACACACACACACACACACACACACACACACACGCACACTTAAGGGTCCACAAAAAGAAGGTCCCTGTGTGTGAGTGCTGTCTTTGAAGATTACCTAATCCTAAAGGCATGGAACCCAGAGTGTGTGTGTGTGTGTGTGTGAGTGTGAGTGTGTGTGTCATTACGGATCCTTTGGTTTGGCATAGTGTGTGTTTGGCATGTGCATTAGTTTGCATGTCTGTGTGTATGTGGTGTGTGTGTGTGCGTGTGCGTCAAAGTGTCTAAGTTTACTAGTGTGTGTCTGCGAGAGTGTGTCTGCGAGAGTGTGCTTTTGCATGCTTGCAGCCCCAGATGTAGCCAGTTTAACGCTAATTGAAAAGTCATGTTCGAGCTCGAACCAAGCCCATCCACATCACCTCTGAGTAAACCCTTCTTGCTTCCTTCTCTTTCTCTCTCTCTCTCTCTCTCTCTCTCACATACACACACACTCTATCTCTCTCTCTCACACACACACACACACACACACTCCTCCTAGAACATCTTGCGGTTGCCAAAAGCAAAGGGGGCTAACGTTTAGGGCCTTTGCCATGGCAACCACTCTGTTGACAGAGAGCCGTTCCGCACCATAGACCACTGTGATGACATCATCACCCACAATTCCGCTTGACAGGGGGAGACCCGCCCCACTCTGGACACAAACTGGACTGGGCCGCATGTGCAATGTATGTACATTGTACGTGTGTGCGTGTGTGTGTGTGTGTGTGTGAGAGTGTGTGAGAGAGTGTGTGTGTGAGTGTGTGTGAGTGTGTGTGAGCATGTGTGAGTGTGAGAGTGTGTGTGTGAGAGTTGTGTGTGTGAGTGAGTGTGTGTGAGTGAGTGTGAGTGTGTGCACGTGTCTATCTGTTTATGCTATTAGGCGAGTCTTTAGGCAATGTTCCAGGAGCCAATCACAGGCCTCGATTAGGAACACATTATGTAGCACACACACCCATTCTCTACATGAGCTGGATGGTCAATATTGATTTCACAATTCACACTCACTCACCACTCTGACACACACACACACACACACACACACAAACTATAAAATGTGTGTGTGTGTGTGTGTGTGTGTGTGTGTGTGTGTGTGTGTGTGTGGAAGGGTGGACACTGGACAGCAGGGAGAAGAGTATGTAAGAGATGCCTGAGGTTCCTTTCCGCTCTCAAAAAAAAACAACAAAAAAAACTCAAACCCAAAACTCAAATTCAAGCACAACCACATGTCTGCTCATAAACCCTCTCATAAGCACATGAACACAGCTGCATCTATACACACACACACACACACTCTCTCTCTCTTAACAGGATTATCTCACTATAATCTGCTGCACACATACATAAACTCACAGACATGCGCACACGCTAAAAAACAAGCATGAACAGCAACAATCAGACCAGTTGTTCAACCTCATAGAGAACTATCAGCTTAAAATCGAACCACAAAAGAGCTCTGCATTAACACGAGAGCAGCTTACAGGGATGCACGGTATCATCAACAACACTGATAGCAGATAATCGGGGTGTAAAGGTAGACATATTTGTATGGAACCATTTAGGTGCAGTACAGGACGTTAGGTTCAGCAGTACAGATAGTGTAGGGTGAATTTTCCCCAGTGTGCCGAACACAGTCTTAAACAGTTAATCAACTGTAGGCTTTTTTGCATGCAGATCATGTTTCAACTTTCAAGTGTGAGTTTCCACACAAACATATAAGCTGGCGATCATATGTAAGTTTACTTCATAAACACCATCATCACCAGACATCTTTTCAAAATACTGTTCCAGCTCACGTGTTGTCAGAGCACCATCAATATTAAGATAGTGGATACAGGGCTACCAGTACTTAAAGTACTTCATTTTCAGTACTTCACTGAAAAGTAACCCAACCATGACTTCTACACCGAGGTACGCACTGAACTGGGACTTGTGTGTATCATTACACATCTTGCAGATGATGGCATTTTGCTGATTCAGATTGCATTATTGGCATACTGGCATATATATATTAGCAAATCAAATATGGGCAGTAATCCAATATGGTGCATCCCTACCAGCAAACAATCTGTAGACCAGAGGATGACTTCAACACCAGACCGACAGACTAACCCTAAACCTCACCAGATCAAACCAGACCAGGCAAATCAAGTGCCGACTAGACTTAAAACGAAATCCAGACTAGACTCCAGACCAAATCCAGACTAGACTCCAGACCAAATCCAGACTAGACTCCAGACCAGGCAAATCAAGGGCCGACTAGACTCCAGACCAGGCAAATCAAGTGCCGACTAGACTCTCGTTTACGAGTCATAACTGCCCGCAGTGGACTATCTCGGCCTGTAGGCCTGAAGACCTTAGATACTGTAACTCTGATAGATCCATTCATTGCAGTGCAGAATCTTGCCCTGGTCCCTAGAGTGGGACTGCTATGCAAACACAACATTGGCCTCACACACACACACACACACACACACACACCAAACATTTTCCAGTCTGGTAAAGTGCTTTGTTGCTTGTATCTCGTAAGCTGTAAGGCAGGCATGTCCAGCCCATATATGCGAGTCCCAAGTCTGAACAGTGTGTGTGTGTGTGTGTGTGTGTGTGTGTGTGTGTGTGTGTGTGTGTGTGTGTGTGTGTGTGTGTGTGTGTGTAGGGGTCTTCTCAATGTAAGTGTTTGACTGAGCAAATCTAATTTACATGATGTATTTAAATGCATTTACCATATGAGTGTGCATGTGCCCACAATGCTGTGTTTGTGTGTGTGTTTATGGAGTTAAATTCCCTTTTAATGAGCTGAAGAGGCTAAACTTCAGGGTGGAGTCAGACACAGGAGAGTGTTGCAGCTCCAACAAGACAACACATCATATCACATCAGTCATTACACCCCCCCCCCCCCTTTTTAGTGCAAAATGTGATTCCATCCACCACACACACTCTGAGGGGCCTCAATGGGACAAAGCACACACAAGGTGATGATGTAACACCCAGTGGACTTATGCAACAACTCTGACAGCTCTTGAGTTTTTCTTACACACACATGCTCACACACACACACACACACACACACACACACACACACACACACACACACACACACACACACACACACACACACACACACACACACACACACACACACACACACACACACACACACACACACACACACACACACACACACACACAAACACACAAACACACACACACACTATGAGGAGAGTGGGTAGAATGTTTCATGCATCAGGGGAATTATAAAAATAAGAACCAGGTGTTTCTGTGTGTGTGTGTGTGTGTGTGTGTGTGTGTGTGTGTGTGTGTGTGTGTGTGTGTGTGTGTGTGTGTGTGTGTGTGTGGCGGAGGGAGAGCTCAGAACAGAGAGATAGATAAAGACGATTGAAGGGGTTCTGAGAGGGACAGGAGATGGGGGGGCATACTAGACCTGTACAGGGGAGAAAGACCACACTGGGACAAAAGCCATGATCAAATTAGACAGAACGTATAGTTCAACTGGCATGATATAATGATCACTCAGGTCCGAATGCATAAAACTTGAGTTCATTGCTCATTTGATTCATTCACTCTCCATAAAAGAGATTGGAAATGAAGTATTTCATGCCATGTGTCATTAAAAGCTACACTAAAGAAAAGCGTTACTTTGGGACGAATGTGAGTGCATTAAGTGAAGAAATTAGATTGATTGACAGATTTAGGATTGTATCCTACACTGTTCTATTGTTCAGTTCACACTAGTGCTGATGAAATGATGAGAGCGAGTTTTTGTAAGTGTTATTTTATGCTGTGATCTACTACTGTGGTAAAATAATCTTTTTGCTGCTACTTTTCGAGTTACTACAGCCAACGCAGCCAAGCACTACACTCTGGGGGCATGTACATGGAAGCTCACGGATATGCCCCCAGACTGTAGCACTGTAGCAGTTACTGTTTCAGAACACATTGAGATTGCTATCAGTTTTCCAAGTGGGCCATGGCCAAGAAGGCAGAACACAGACACAATACAACATTGACTACAGGAAAAAGACAGCAGTGATAACAAATACATAAAAAAAAAACTCAAACAATATCTAAAGACAGGAACAGAAAAAAATGCCTTAAGATCTAATGAGATGAAGAGATCCAGTTTTAAGTGTTTCTGCAGCTCGTTCCATGAAGGCACTATAACTAAAGGCTGCCTTGCCAAACTTCTAAACACACAGTGAACCAAACTCTATAACTGTGCCTACAAATGGCAATATATCAACATCCCAATATATTGCAATACATCACAGAATTATAGTTGTATCACACTGTCACTCTGTAAGGAATAGCCTTTATATTGCATTAGTGTAGTGATATACCTAACCAATAAACAAATACTCCTAGCCCATAATGATGTAAAATACCATTAATATACTGTAAGTAATAAAGTAATTCACTAAATCCACCATTACATTATTCCTTACAGAGTTACACTGTGGTACAACTATATTTCGTATTGCAGTTCTAGGATATATTGCAATATATTGGGATGTTCAACATCAGATGTGTTAAAGCCATTAGTAGCCATAGTTATAGAGTTTGGTTTCACTACAGTAAACACAGTAAGTAGTTGTATTAAAAGTATGAAGCATGATACTAGGCTACAATTATCAATATAAATGACAAAACTATGTGCACAAGTTCCCATCGCAGTACGAGCTTTCAAATTCACAAGCTTCACAAAAGCAATTAATTTGTCCCTATAAACTCTGGACAGCTTTGTTATGCTATCAGCACGTGAAAAATGATGGCATCCTTTGTGCAATTCTAAACAAGGGGAAAATAATGACGTGTTTGGCTGTTGGCAGTTACCGGTTTCCCACACATAGACTCTACTCCAGGGGACGGCACAGATCTTTGAATGAATATTTGACAAGCCATTTAAGCATTGATTATTATTATTATTATTATTATTATTATTTTATCCATCTAAGAAAACAGCATCGACAAGTGAATAATGGATAATCTCCTTTCAATGGCCTGTATGCCACGCACTTCAAGGAAGCCTTTTCAGCCAATACAAACATTTCCGATGGACCATCACTCCCATTGTTTTGGTGTACCTGTTTACACTGACTCGGAGTTAAGCCGCAGTTATCAGAAGTGTGATGTTGATTTCACAAGGTGAAATTACAATGGCAGTCAACAGAGAGACAAAATGCAGAGAACAAACAATACTGTCATGAAATCATGCTGACTGCATGTCTGTGAATATCGATAGACGAGCCAGCAACGGAGACATTCGGGTACGCACAAACTAGAGAATGGACTCTGACAAAGACATCTCTGTACACACTGGAGTGCTTTATTCTTGTCTTTACCTTTTCCTATTCTTCCCATGTGGGCAGATGGAGGCAGCTGGGGGGATGGCTGGATTTGTGAAATACATGATGTGAAATTAGGGCTATGTTATATTGTATTGCATATCATGATAATTCCTTCCCATGGTAAGAATTTCAACTATATCATCATAACACGTCACTGATGATAGTCCTGTTGCATAATGATGTTTTTGAATATGTACAGTTATTTAAAAAATGTGAATACTAATTTAATAACATAAATGAGGAGAGTTTCCATTGGCAGGTTGCAAATATACAATTATGTACAAAGTGTACATCATTTAAAATAGAATAAGAAATAGGCTAGGGAATGTGCTACAGATTGTGATATCATTATCAGGTTATGACATGACTATGAGATTTTTGTCATATTGTACAGCTCTAGTCTAGTCTACAGTATGTGATTGTGAAGTGAATAGAAATACATTGTCAACAGTCACATGTATTTGCTGTTTGTTACAGGAAGTAGAACATTTTTGTGATGGCAAGTGATGTCATCTCTTTCCATCATCTGCCATGACAAATATACTTCAGACCTGTGGGAATTGGGAAGCCACACTGAGGGGGGGTAACTGAAGAGTATGGGGTATTTAATGAGGGGCAGTTACCACAAAAGTGACACATTTAGATGATGAAAGCAGAAGAGGGATACTGGAAAGAAGAAGAGGATGCGGTGTTTAGACATGATTGTGTTTGATCAGTTAAAAAACCCTGAGACATCCAGTCAGATCCTTCAATGAGTAAATACAGCCTGTGTGGGAACTCTGAAGAAACAAAGCCATGACGACATTCAACACACTAATCTCTTGTACGTCAACACAAGACTGTATACTTCTGACTGTGTGTGAGTGTGATTCTGAGTGTGTGTGTGTGTGTGTGTGTGTGTGTGTGTGTGTTTATGTGTTTTGCGGTCCGGGTGTGAGGTGAATCCTGGGCAGCTGGCAAGAGAACACAACCAGTCTAACGGTCACTTCTCAGGTCTGGCAACATGATGTCTGCCAACTGCCAACTGCCAAACTAAATACAATGACCACAGCAGCCTGTTGTGTGTGTGTGTGAGTATGTGTGTGTGGGTGCAAGTGTGTGTGTGTGTGTGTGTGTGCGAGTATGTGTGTGTGCGTGTGTTTGTGTGTGCGTGTGTGCGTGTGTGTGTGCGAGCGAGAGAGAGACAGTAGTCTACAGTACAGCACTTTGCTACATGTCAGCCGCAAACCATTCTGTTCCCACACTAACCCAGATCCCACTCCTCTCATGATGACCTACCCTTATAACGGTCCTGTCTAACAGCATTGTGCCCTATATGCATTTGCCCCACAAAGGGCTCATTCCACTCTGCCATACATCACTGAAGCTCCTCTAACTCTTAGTTGTCTACCTTGCACTCCCCATTCTACAGACCACACACACACATTCTACAGAGGAGTGCTACATTTATTCACGTACAAACACACTCTTTACTGTAAGACTTTCACATCATAATGGTCCACACATGATGCACTTGCACACCCACACACAGCCACACATGCAAAACAAACACCATGTTATTTTGTTATTTTCCCTTGCTACCTGTGGACGATGCGGGCACGAGTAAAAGTTTTTTCCTCTTACCCTGCGTCGGTAAAGGTCTCGTGTGTCACGTAACGTAAGCCCTCGCCAGATCATATGCGCTAAGTCTTCGGGATCTACAAGATCACATTTCACAACCACTAAGAGAGCGCTTTAAAGGGATATTCCGCCATTTTTGGAAATACGCTCATTTTCCACCTCCCCTCGAGCAAAACAATCGATATTTACCTTGTTCCCGTTCATCCAGCCATTCTGTGAGTCTGGCGATACAACTTTTAGCTTCAGCCTAGCATAGATCACTGAATCGGATTAGACCATTAGCTTCTCGCCTGCTAGCTTCATGTTTAAAAGTGACTAAGATTTCTGATAATTTTCCCATTTAAAACGTGTCTCCTCTCAAGTTAGAAAGTGCAATAAGACCAACTGAAAATGAAACCTGGCGTTTATCTAGGCTGATTTGACATGGAACTACACTCTCATCTGGCGTAATAATCAAGGCAACTTGCAAACGTACCATAGGCGCAGTGATATCGTATGCAGCATCTGAAAATAGTCCCCATAGACATCAAGCAGTAGTAGTGCCAGTAGCTGCAAGTTGCCTTGATTATTACACCAGATGAGAATGTAGTTCCATGTCAAATCAGCCTAGAAAAACGGCAGGGTTCATTTTCAGTTGGTCTTATTGCACTTTCTAACTTGAGAGGACACACGTTTTAAATGGGAAAATTACCAGAAATATTAGTCACTTTTAAACATGAAGCTAGCAGGCGAGAAGCTAATGGTCTAATCCGATTTAATGATCTATGCTAGGCTGAAGCTAAAAGTTGTATCGCCAGACTCACAGAATGGCTGGATGAACGGGAACAAGGTAAATATCGATTGTTTTGCTCGAGGGAAGGTGGAAAATGAGCGTATTTCCACAAATGGCGGAATATCCCTTTAAATGCCTCGCTGGACTCTATAGGCAGACGGCTTCGCGTCTGTTGTGTCTCGCCAACTATGGCAACAAAAATGCAAATCAATAAATAGATATATAGTCCAAATACACATGCAACGTGAAATGTTATGCAGATGGCATACAGATAGCAACTAGTTTACTGCGCTTAGAACGTTAAACCTCACCAAGGCAAAAGGCTGTGCTTTCACACCTTGCAAATAAAGCTACCTGTGGTTGGGTTTGTTTATAACATGCACAAGCAAGCAAGCGGGCCACTTGCAACCACCGCTGTTTGTGACATGCGACTGTAAACAGTAAAGTCATCATGCTGTACAAACACGAATACAAAATTGCACCAACAAGCATTTTACATTTCTCCAACAGTTGGACAACAACTGTCATCGTAGCTAAGTTCATAGTTCCAACAAACGACCCGATTCACCAGAACAAACGTTCTCTTTCCATTCTCTTGGAAAGAACTTACCTTTACAAATTCTGACGGTCTCTCACATGTAGGCTTGATGTTCAGGTAAGACTCCCCCAGTCGAATTCGTGCTTGTTTGGCGTGTCTAGGTGTCTTTACGCGAGTAGCCTAGTACGTCTGTGTATGATTCTGGAGAGCGATGGACGCTGAAGTTTGGAGCCTACTTTCAAACGCCCTCCCCTCCTTTCCAGCTTCTTCAGTGCAAGGGGCGAGTAAATCGCTTCAGTCTTAACCAGCCATGGCTGTCTCTCTCACACACACTCACACAAACACACACTCTCACTCATACACACGCACACAAGCAGATTCAGAAAGTGAGGTTGACGGACGTATAGTAGCCTAAACGGCTCTTTAACACTTTTGTTTGTGACTAACGTTACAGGCTGGAGGTCCTTCCTGCCCCAGGCTCAAGTCAGTCTGTCACTAACCGCTCTCCAGCACTTCCAAAGCGCTCGCGCTGGTTGCTGTGGAGCTTCCGGGGCTTCGGGGGCGCGCGGTTTAAGGAGCAGAGTCGCGGGAACGAGCTAGTTTCAGATGAAGAACTTAAAACGCTAACGTGTGATTCTCATCAACCAATATCAGCTGTGTAAAAACAAAGTAGAACACAGCTATACTATTCTATTGTTTTGTGTTTTAAACCGCTGTGAAATTATCATGAAGATTGAAACCTGTATAGTTACCTCTTGTATTGGCCTGTAAAGTAAAATATGACATATTTGTGCGTAATCTCAGGTTTGGACGGTGTATAGTCAAATTATTCTTATCTCTTAATCTCAGGCTGTGTCTGTGCACTCTCTCTTTCTCTGCCCTGTGTGTGTGTGTGTGTGTGTGTGTGTGTGTGTGTGTGTGTGGTGTCAAGTGTGTAACCTGGTGTACCTGTTTCACCTGGTCTCAGGGAGGGATAACGGTAATCTTCTGCTGTCTGCCAAGAGTTGTATTGGCACAAATCCCCTGCCAGACTCTCTCTCACTCATGGATCCTGATACATACGTTCCTGTGAGTGTGTTTAAAGGTATATTCACAAACACACAGTACACACATACAGTGCATGTGTGTCAAAAACACAGATGTATTGATTGTATTACTTACAGACAGAATGGAATGGAGGATCTCAAGTAGGAAAACAATTGCACAGTATACTACAATGCAACTAGAAATCATACACAAAAATGTATTGGTACAAATATGCATGTTTTATTG
>NC_085012.1:19577923-19580423 GCF_963854185.1 Sardina pilchardus
GTGTGTGTGTGTGTGTGTGTGTGTGTGTGTGTGTGTATGGGGATTGTCTGACTGCACACACCTGACCTTTACGTCTGTCTGAGAGTGTGTTCACCCCGCTGAGCTCCATTCTTGTCAGCATAGAGACCCAGAATGCAGGAGCTACACACACACACACACACACACACACGGAGGCCCAGAGCGTAGGAGCCACGTGAGGATGGAGGAGGGTAGCCAACAGGAGCTGGGGAGGGAGAGAGAACAGAAAGAGAGAGAGAAAGAAAAAGAAAGAGAGAGAGAGAAAGAAAGATGGTGAAACAGAAAGACGAAGAGAGAGAGGGAAGGAGTGACTGCTCTGTGACCTCAGACAGAGATCCGCCAGCTCTCAGCGGAGACTGAAATTGAAAGCAGGTGCAGGAGGGTCCACACACACACACACACACACACACACACACACACACGTTCATGCTCAGAAAACAGGGATTCACATTTAAAGAGACTTGGGCAGACAAAGACAAAGATTTAGACAAGTATTTTGCATGTGTGTGTGTGTGTGTGTGTGTGTGTGTGTGTGTGTGTGTGTGTGTGCGTGCGTGCGTGCGCGTTCATGTGTTTTACAGTAATGTTTCACACTTCTCAGGCAGGCCTGTTTTTGAGCCTGCATGCTTCCCTTCCTCAGTACTAGATTTGGAACCTCAAAACATCACTGGAAGCTCTGCAGAATTTTCAACTCTGGAAACTGGAGGTGGAACATACCAGGATGACTCCACCTCTCTGAGTTTTGAAAGAATGGTGTATCTATTGCTGAGATAAATAAATAAACAGCTTTGACTTGGAAATTATGCAAACGATTTGGACATCATGAGTCTCAATGCTAAAAACAGACTCTCATTCTCTTTCTCTTTCTCTTTCTCTCTTCATCTCTCTCTTTCTCACACACACACATCTCAGTTTTGTCATGTCTTCCTGAGGGCCTCAGTGACAGTTAAACACACAGAAATAAAATAGATTGTGTCCTGTGCGCTTCACTGCACAGAGATGTACTCTGAAGGTCAGAGCCAAAACAGTCTCTATAAGAGTCCTGCACAGCGGAATGTCCATGCTAAATAATATGACACTTCATGAGGTCACCATCCATGTATCATATCAAAGGAGAATGTAAATGGATGCTGTGTGTTTGTAGGTACAGTATGTGTATCTATGTGTGTGGGTGTCTGTGTGTGTGAGAGAGAGAGAGAGAGAAAGAGAGAGAGAGAGAGATCCCAACAAAGAGTGTGTACACAATGCACATGTAATGACGAAGTGTGCGTCACTGAGAGATTTTTATCCTAACGATGTGGGAGGATGAGTCCATTTGTGGTGTGAATAGGCAAATCGTTTGAGAATGTTTATCTCTGTGGTTTGTGGCTGTATCCTAATAAGCTGTGTGTTTGCATACTGTAAATGCAGATACATTGTGCGCCTCTGTAGACTTGTAACACCACACAGTGGGTGGATATGTGTGTGTGTGCGTGAGTGCGTGTGTGTGTGTGTGTGTGTGTGTGTGTGTGTGTGTGTGTGTGTGTCTGAGTTTGTGTGTGTGTGGATGTGCATGTGTTTGTATGTACATGTGACTGTGAGTGAGTGTGCATGTGAATGTGTGGACATACATCTGTGTGTCTGTGTGAGTGTGTGTGTGTGTGTGCATGTGCGAGTGAATTTTGCACGTGCATGTGTGTGTGCGTGCGTGCGTGCACGTGCGTGTGTACTGTATGTGAGTTTTGGATGTGTTTGTGTGTGTGTGTCTGTGTACATGTGAGTGAGCATGCTATGTGTGTGTGTGTGTGTGTGTGTGTGTGTGTGTGTGTCTGTGAGTGCATGTGTTTGCCGTGTGTGTTGAGGGATGAGTGCTGGGCCCCTGCTGGTCAGGTGGCAGCGATTGGCCGTGAGCCGGAGGAGAGTCATGTGACCACATCAGTCCCAACATAAAGAATGTCATGTGATTGAGGGTGGGGGTGTGTAGGCTTGTCAGCAGGTTCAAAGGTCATCGGTGCACCTCAGTAATAATCTGGTTAATAAGAGTGGAAGTGAAAATAATATTCAGCATGTCAGTTTTTTTTTATCTTTGCATTTTCATCTCTCTCTTTCTCTCTCTCTCTCCCTCTTTCTCTTTCTCTTAATGTGTCTGTGTCTGAATGTAGCCAAGCGATTCCAAACTATTTTCATCCAGTGCTTTGGCAGCTGATAAGGTCATTACTCCAACAATACATTCAGTTCAATCTCTGTCTTTGTCTCTGTTTGCCTCTCTGACACACATATGGAGACAGGAATGAGAGGAATGTTCACTTAATTTGTGTGTGATTGTGCCTCAGAATGTGTATCAAAGGATTGTGAATTTGTGTGTGTGTGTGTGCGTGCGTGCAAGTAGAGGAGGATCAGGGCTGGAGGTACAGTCCAATATGTGTGTGTGAGAGTGAAACGATGATACATATGCTTGATTGTGTGTGTGTGTGTGTGTGTGTGTGTGTGACTATTTGTTAGA
>NC_085012.1:19582923-19590423 GCF_963854185.1 Sardina pilchardus
TGTGTGTGTGTGTGTGTGTGTGTGTGTGTGTGCGCGTGTGTTTGTGTGTGTGTGTGTGTGTGTGTGTGTGTGTGTGTGTGTGTGTGTGTGTGTGTGTGTGTGTGTGTGTGTGTGTGTGTGTGTGTTTGTGGGATGGTAGCATAAACTCATGTGCACTAAATACATGTGCACAAACACTCACATACACTTCAACATTGCACAACCCTTCATAGGACACTGAGGGACAGCTCATGCGAGACACAAAGGACAGAGTGTGTTGCTGTAAACCAAGTGGTGTGTGTGTGTGTGTGTGTGTGTGTTCGGGTGAGAGTGACAGATACAAGAAATGTGTGACTTGAAACATTTCAAGATATCAAATGCTAAATAATATCAAATTATGTACTACTTCCAAATTGCCATAAAGGGACATTTTGTTACAGGGAGGGTTCTAGAAAAAGTGTATGAGTGTATTGAGTGTATGAAGGGACGGAGGGGTGAGAGAAAAAAAAGATAGAAACAAGGGCAGAAAAGAGAGGGAAGACAAGGAGCAGATTGTTAGAGACAGCAGTAAAATGGAGACATAAATTATGGCTTGCCAACAACAACAACAACAACACAATGTATTTACATAACAACACTTTTCAAGCCACCCAAAGTGTTTTTACTTCATTAGCTAGTAGTCACCATCACTGTGTAGCCTACTGTAGCACCCACCTGAATAATGCACGGAAGCCATTACGTGCCACAGTGCTCACCACACTTGCTGATCACACATGCACACTTTGCAGTGCACACATTATTGCATGTTGCTCATTCTGAAAAAGAGAAGTTCACGTTAACAGTTTCCTCTGTCCCTCCCTTCGTATGATGTCAGCAGGGTGTCCCACATCAGCATATGAATGGGTTCTAATGGGCCGACCACAATGGTGTTTACATTTTCACACGGTCACCGTGACTACCACTGTCTTGCTCAGCTGACCGTGAACCAATTGGCCTCAAACGGCGCAGGACTACTCATTGTGACATCACCGCCCCCCTGCGTCATCGGTTACATCATCTGTGCATCACCGGACGTGCGGGGAAACCCTTTCATCCTGCGCGCTAATTGCAGACAGGCCCCTGTGTGGGAGGCCTGATGAAGAATACGTGTGAAGATAGAATGTCAGTGTGTGGTCTGCCTGTGCCTGTGTCAGTATCGCACGTCACAGTGGGTATGTGTACTGTATGTGTGGATCCTATACCAAGCACCTCATTTGACAATAGGTTATGGGATCTGGGAAATCACATCCTTGATCTCTGCTATGTTTCAACCCTCTCTGGTGAAATTTCCCAGCAACATCCTGGATACTGTCCCCTAGCAACGTCCTGGATACCATCATTGCAAAATCCTGGATGTTGCTAAGATGGTACCAGATCCCAACACATACAGTAATGTCTGTTAGACGACAAAGAGTGTGTTCAGATCATTTGTGTCCAAGTCATTGTGCACGAGTGTGTTTGTATCTATATGATAATGTGTGAGCTTGTAGCTATTGGGACGTGTGTGTGTGTGTGTTGGTGGGTGTGTTTGTGCATCTGCTTTAACCACTCAAACAGATGCTATTTGTGCTGGCTCCTTTTCAGCATCAATAAACAAAGTGACCACAGCATATGTTTCATGCAAAGAGTTTATTTATGAATCATCTGCAGTTTTTTGTACAACGCAAGGCCTCTCTATTCTATGTGCGTGTGGTAGTTTGCACTCGAACACACATATACACACACTAGGCCTCAATAACACTTTCCCTTTTACTTCTAAAAATAAGCTTATTTTGCTCTTAAATATTGCCATTGTTTATTTGGAAGATAAAAATATGCACTATGAAATATAATGATTATTCATCGGCTGGATTACATAGTACCAAATGTGCTGATGTGTAAAACGGGTTCCCGTTCTCCGGAGATACATCCATGCAAGGAGAGCGAACACCAGCGGCTTTTAGAAAAGACTGAAACTGTACAAGGAGATATAAAAATATCAAAGCCGACATGTGCAACATTAATACGCTAGAATACTGACGACATGGGTGCAATGTGTGACAATGACACAGGGATATGTGTGTGTGTGTGTGTGTGTGTGTGTGTGAGAGAGAGATATTCTACTATTGAGAGGGAAGCTCACTGTGCACAGAGAGAGGAGGCGTATACCAAAAATAAAGTGAGAGTGAGATAGAGAGAAAGAAAGAGAGAGAGACTGATTGTTGTGTGTGTTTTCTAGCTGATTCTAATGCTACAAAAGCCACTCACGCACCCCTAAATAGGAGTGATGTATACAATTATAGAGGACTGAGGACACACACACACACACACACACAAGCACGTACACACACATACACACACCTCTGCATAATATTGCCTAGCCCAGTCTTCTTTGCAATTGTTCAGCTATTGCTACTTTTCCTGGAGGGAAGCATTGATGCCACAAACATTGTTATGGATAGATTCACAGCAAGCCATTGAGGTGGTGAGTCCAGAATGTCTGTCCACACACACACACACACACACACACACACACACACACACACACACACACACACACACACACACACTACTGAGACGTTCACACGCCTGTTTTGAGACCAAAACCTGTGAGACAGACAGATGGACAGATGGACAGACATACACAGACAGCCTGGACAGTCTGCTAGAGACACACACCTTGGTCATGTGAAAGAGAAGTCTGAGGTCACACACACACAGACCTACGAAATAGACATAAGCACCTGCTACATGTGTGCATAACCTTAGCTTGCAAATCAGCTAGGTCTAACCACACACACACACACACACACACACACACACACACACACACACACGCACACACGCACACACACACACACACATACACACACTTCTGATATCACATCTACATATGTGCGCTATCAGCAAGTGAGCTAAAGCAAGCTGACCTAAGGGCTACATATAAAATACTTTTTAAAAATAAAGCTACTTTGCTTTGTACAATATGAGGATTGCTTCATAATAAATACATTTCAGGTGTGTGTTATGTTGTGTTGTGTTGTGTGTGTGTGTGTGTGTGTGTGTGTGTGTGTGTGTGTGTGTGTGTGTGTGTGTGTGTGTGTGTGTGTGTGTGTGTGTGTGTGTGTGTGTGTGCGTCACACCTTTACATTAGTGAATGGTCATTCAGCTTTCATATGCTTAGAACAGTGAGTAGGACAGTGAGTATGTGTATTGCTTTGAATTTCATCACTCTATGTGAAAAGAAAGCGTCTAATGTGTGGCAAAACTCAGTGAAGGCGACAATGGCCAATTACCTAGAGCAATTACAAAGGGCAATTACCTAGGGCAATTACAAAGGGCAATTACCTAGGGCATCTGCATCTGGGGTGGGGGGACTGAGGGTTCTTCACTCACCTCAGAATGCAATTTCAATAGAAAGTGCCTACAGATCACGCACAGTGTGTGTTCACCTCTGGTACCAAGGACATTAGGATTGCCATTGTCTGTGTTGCTCTGCAGAAAGCTATCTATTTGGTGAACATGGAATGATCAATGACTGTGTGTGTGTACATATATGTGCATGTGTGTGTGTGTGTGTGTGTGTGGAGGGGGGTGTTGTGTATTGCTCTGCAGAAGTGAGTGTGTGCATTATTGCGGTCAGCGCCCATGATGAATGTGTATTGCTCAACACAGTAGAGGGTGTTTGTGTGCACGTTGCTGTGTCTGTGAAAGCCATTATACCTCTGAACTGTACATTACTTGTGGCCTCTGCCTACCACGCACACACACACACACACACACACACACACACACACACACACACACACACATTCTCACACATGGCTATAAACGAAAAGGCAATGTTACTCCAACTGATATATTCTACAGAAACTGATATATAATGTCTGCCATTTATCTATCTCTCTCACACACCCACACACACTCACACACAGACACACACAGCGATGAGGAGAGAGGTGAATGTTGCTGGTCGTAAAGAAGCGCTGGGATGGGGGTCACAGTGACGAAGGGGAAGTTCGAGTCGCCATGGCTACACCCTCTCCACTCGACTGGGATCATAGGAATCTGAAAGGAGGAAACAAACAACTTTACAACTTGCCTCAAAGGCCTAAAACAGCCTGATGGACGCCACTATCGCCCCCTGGTGGAAGAGACTGCTTATAACTGTACAGACCACTTGTAGATCAGTGGTGCGTTGCCCAAAACCATGGCAATGTGAAATTGCATTGCAAGCAACAAAGTTGCTAACTTCCCCTGCTCGGGTATGTGCATGTCACTGGTCCAAGATCTTAAATCTCTTTTCTACTTTGGCTGTGTCTGGATGTTGCAATGTGACATTTTTTATTCTGGTTTGTGTTGTATGGAAGGATAGATAGTGTCAGTGTGATATTAGACAGTGTCAGTGAATGCACAACAAGTGTTTGTTTTAGATGTGTCTCACTCTCAGTCAGATGATTGGATATGGTAAAGGTTTCTTTGAAGGTGTGTGCTGAATAAAACTGAACAAAATGAGTGTTTGGGTGTGTTAGTGTTAGTGTCTGTGTCTGTGTCTGTTTGTGTCTGTTTGTGTCTGTTTGTGTCGGTGTCGGTGTCGGTGTCGGTGTCGGTGTCGGTGTCAGTGTCAGTGTTAGCATTGTGTTTGTGCTTGTGATTGTGATGTGTTTGCGTGTGAAGGGGCTTGATTTGAGGCGTTGTGCCCTGGCCTCTCACCTGAGGTTGGATATGTGTCAGGGTTAGTGTTTGTGTTGTGTGTGTTTGTGAAGGGATCTCTCACCTGAGGTTGGATATGTGTCAGGGTCCTCCAGGGCTTCCAGAGGAAGGCGGATCTCCCGCTTGACCACAGTACTGCGGGGGAGGGGTGTGGGTCGC
Organism: Sardina pilchardus; assembly: GCF_963854185.1. Taxonomy (NCBI): domain Eukaryota; kingdom Metazoa; phylum Chordata; class Actinopteri; order Clupeiformes; family Clupeidae; genus Sardina; species Sardina pilchardus. Next base: position 19,587,793 of record NC_085012.1, read on the forward strand.
ACGGCCGGACACGGGGACTCGTCCACCGGCCGCCCAGGTTTGCTCTTCTCCTCTCCCACCTCCTCGTCTCTTCTCTTCTCCCCTCTACGCGCCTCGTCTTCAGGCCGCAGGGAGAGCGGCCGTTCTCTTCCGTCCATCCCTCTCTCCGGAGTGCTCTCCTCCTCCTCCTCTCCGTCTTCTCTGATCTGTCTCTCCTCTTCCACCCTTCTGGAGTCCTCCATCTCCTCTTCCTCCTGCTCATCCTCTCTCTGTTCCTCCGTCTCTTTCATGCCTACAAGCACCTCCTCCCTCTTTTCTTGCTCCCTCTGCGCGTGACCGAGCGAGAGGTACGAGGGCATATAGGACATCGCCTCCTCACTGCCCTGCAGACGGTCCATTCTCCTGTCCATCGCGCCGCCGTTCGGACCGAAGTCAGTGTCCTCGTCCTCATCGTCCTCCTCAACGATGGACAGGATCTCGGGCATCTCCAGCGTCGCTATGGCGATGTAGCTATCTGGACTGACTGACACTGCCTCCACCTCCTCCTCCATCACCTCCATCACCTCCTCCACCTCTGGACCGGCCTCCACCTGCACCTCTGAGAACTCTCCTCTCCAGCTTGCCTGCTGCACCTCCTCATTTAGAGTCTCTCTGTTCTCCTCTAGAACCTCCTTATCTAGGGCCCCACTGTTCTCCTCTGGAACCTCCTCATCTAAGGCCTCTCTGTTCTCCTCTGGAACCTCCTCTTCATCTAGGGCCCCACTGTTCTCCTCTGGAACCTCCTTATCTAGGGCCTCTCTGTTCTCCTCTGGAACCTCCTCCTCGTCTATGGCCTCTCTGATTGCTTGCTGCGCCTCCTCATCCAGGCTATCCTCTCTGGATTCTGCTGCTTCTCCCCCACCCTCTACACTTCCTGATATCTCCAGCTCACTTGCTGCTACCTCCTCCTCTGTAACTTCACCTCCACCTATGGCTTGCTCCTCCTCCTCCTCCTCCTCTACACCTCCTCTGTCGTCGCCGACAGACTGCTCCACTGGCTCCTCCTCACTGGCCGCCGCCGTCTCCTCCCCTCTTATTGCTGTAGATTCTCCTGCTTCCTCCGTCTCTCCTGCTATTGCTGATTCTCCTTTAGTGGTCTCCCACTCACAGGCTGTCGGTTCTCCTTCTCTGACATTCGTTTCTGCTTCTTCATCTGGTGCTTCTCTTGGGGCTGCTGTCTCCTCCACCACAGCTGCTGTTTCTTCTACTTCCTCCTCCTCCTCCTCCACGTCTCCTTGTTGCTCCCCATTAGCCTCCTCCTCTCTCTCACCTGCCACCTCCTCTTTCTCACATAACGCCTCCTCTATCGCCACACCATCTGGCCTCTCTGCATTGGCTAACAGCAGGTGTTCTTCTACCTCTTCCTCACTCTGATTGGTCAACACCAGCTCAGCCAATGCCAGCACCTCATTCTGACAGGCTAATGTCCCTTCCAGACGTTGGCCCTTTGACACCAGGGACTCAGCCGGCACCGAGATGCCCAGTATTCTGGCGGCGCGCTCCTCGATGGACTCGTTCTGGGGGATGCCGCTGGCGCTCTGCACCTGGTACAGTGGGCTGAGGTCTTCGCTGGGCGGGCGCTTCTTCACCTTGCTCAGCAGGGCCTCCAGAACCTCGTCCTCCTCCTCGCCCTGGCCGTCAGGCGAGAAGACCGTCAGGCTCTCTGTCAGGAAGGTCGGACCCTCCGAGCTGAAGCGGAACCGCTGCCGTCTTACGGTGACGGAGGTGTGTGTCCTCTCCGAGTTCGGGACGGCGGCTTCCCTCTTGTCAGGGTTCGGCAACTCTACGGCCCGAGGTGGGGCCTGGGAGAGGGGCTTATCTGGCTGCGGTGCTCTAGCTGGCTGAGTTTCTGCAGTCACCATTATAGCTGAGAAGGACTCCTCTGGCGCCCCCTTGTGGGGCTGAGGGGTGTAGACGGTGAGCCCTACGTCCCTTAGCATGGACTCCTGAGGAACGGGGATGTCCTGCCTGTCCACTGCGTTGGGGCTGCAGAGAGGCTGCACCACAAGGCCTGAGCTCCCCTGCCTGGGGCTGGGCTCCTCGACCCCCAACCTGTCCGCTGCAGTGTGGTCCTCCGGCCAACAGGGGGAGCTCCGGGTTCGCCTGTAGAGGGGCACCAACTCTGAGAGGCCCCAGTCGTCAACGACGGGGCTAATGTCCATGTTGTCCACCTCGTCTTTGTGCTCTGACGTTTCTTCAAGGAGCTCGTCGTCGTCATCACCTGCGTGGTTCGGTTCCGGAACATTCTGACGGCCCGGGGCGGGATCCTGCACCTTCTGGCTCTCCTTGTTGAAGGACTCCAGCTCCTCGATGGCGTCCCAAGGGCGCCGCCCTACAGGCTTGAGCAGGAACTGCCCGAAGACTTCTCCTCCTGCTCCTGCTCCTGCTCCTGTTCCTGTTCCTGTTCCTGCTCCGGCGGAGGCTGGCCGTGGCAGATTACGACGGGGCGAAGGCTGGGGCGCTGCCGGTGGTGTTGTCGGCGGGGAGCGCCGCCGGGTCGGACTGGGCTGAGCGCCGGGCGGGTTGGGCTGGACGGTGCGGGAGAAGGCGCTGGTGCTGGAGGGGCTGATGCTCCGCTGACCCTTCATGGGGAGGCTGTAGGGGGGGCAGCAG
>NC_085012.1:19607923-19615423 GCF_963854185.1 Sardina pilchardus
AAAAGAGACATCTGGAAGCTCAAAAAGATTAACAGCCAAGGGTCAAAATAATATGTGAAGAATGTTGAAAATATCAAGAAGAACCAAAACATGGAAGGCAAAAGAGAACACAAAGACCCAACAGGTCCAGCTCCTTCACAGAACCCTTATGAACGGCTTCACAGCTGAGCCGATCACCAGTGGACATCTTTCACCAACCCACACAGGAAGGTTTCTTCACTCACAGCTTCCTCTGTGCAGAGGAGTGAAGGCTACGGCCTCGGAGGGCTTGATTAAAATGACAGACGCAAGAGCAAAATCACACAACAAAACAAAGACTACACTGTGTCCTGACTCCTGCGTGATCTAAAGCTATCGTGCGGTGCGAGTGGGAGCGCCGAGCTGCCCTGCAGATGTTCTCGCTTAGGACGCTTGCTAACGAGATAATAAAATAATACACATCGGAAAATAATGGCTCGTTCAAACTCGTTTTTGATGTATCTGTTGCAGGTAGGAGCACGTCCATTTCCGTCGGTTTTATGACAAACTTTAGCGCTGAATGGGTTCTCAGTACATTGGAAAGTGACGAAAAGGGGGAATTCCCACATTGTGTTGTCCTTAAAATGAACAAATAGATTTAGGAAATAGCTTATTGTGTTATTATATGTTATTGAAATAGCTTTAGCTGCACTTAAGACTTAGCACTTCGTCCATCATTCAGAAGGTGGTGAGAGCAGTGTGAAGTGGTCAGATGGGATTAGGCAGTGAGGCTGAAGTGTTGAGGTTCTCAGGTGAGATACGCAGTTACGAGGGGCGTCACAGGTGAGAAGTGGCAGAGCACTAACAGGGGGTAAACAGAACACAATTGTCCCCGCGGCCAATCACCACCGGAGGCTGTTGCCCTGGCTGCCCAGCGGGCTTCTGGGTAATTAGGATCCATCAAGCTGGACTGAGCAGGCTGGGGATGACAGTGACAGACTGCATCAGTCAGACTGGGCCTGATCAAAGATGTGCACACACAGGCACACGCACGCACACTCACACACACACACACACACACACACACAGAGTGAGAGAGAGAGATTCGTGCAAGCCGCGGAAAATGATTTCCAGTCATGCACAGACACAGCCCACCTGACAACACTGACAGGCTGACAGGACAAATCACTGCGCCGAAAATGCGCCCGCGACAAAATCAATACCGGGTGATGCCCGTTTGTCTCCAAACAACATATTCTCCACTTTACCCTAGACCCACAAAAATGGCTGACTGAAACCCAGTAAGCTTACAAGGCAGACCAGGTAAGCTTGTCATTAAACCAGTGAAGTAACCGGGGCCCATCTCTGGCTTAAGGCCACAGGGGTGGACTCAGGATACAATCTGAGCTTCACTGGCAGCTCACACTGAAATCCTGCTATTTACCTGATCACAGCCTCTCTCATCTAACTCATGCATTCATCCATAATTGTACTCTGAGGCAATATAGGGCAATATGCCATGCCACTTGTGTTTGCACGCTTTCTGTACATAATGCCTTAATCTTTTGCACGTCTAGTTAGGTGCTACATGCTTTTCACTGGTATGGTACCGGCGTACTGCAAAATGACAGTAAAGCTGAATCTGACCTGATCTAAAGCAAGGCTACTACACGGCTAAATGATAGCATATGGCTAGCACAGGTTAGAACATTGGTGGGGGGTGGGGGGTGGGGGGGTGGGGGGGTGCTGTGGCCTGGACGAAGGACACGGTTCTAGGAGGCAATCAGGTCATGCTGTACAGATGGAGAACAGAGCGCTGTTGCAGAACTCGGAGGAGACCTGTGGAGAACGTTTTTTCCTGGCTTAACTTAGAACGCACACCTGTGCCAGACAAGAGCACCTGCTCACAGCGCTCTTCCCATCTTCCCCTCTCTCTCGCTCCGTCTCTTCTCTCACTCCATTCCTCTCTCTCCTTCTTTCTCTCTCTCTCTCTCTCTCTCTCGCTCCCTCTCAGACTATCTGACTGTACTGCCCTGAAGCACATGCTCACCCCTACTTTCACATACACAACTCTAACACTCTGTCTCACAGACAGTGCGTCACAAGTACACGTACACACACACACACACACACACACACACACACACACACACACACACACACAAACACACACACACACACACACACACACACACACACACACACACACACATCAACTGCACTCTGCCATGTTGTGTACGGCTGTGTGACTTCAGTGGCCCCTTCGCCCTTGCAGCCATGGCAACCAGAGAGGCAGGGCAGAGTCAACAGGGACGCGCGTGGAGAGGCAGAGCAAAGTGGGGGAGAGAGAGAGAGAGAGATGAGAAGAGATAGGAGCAGGGGATGGAAAGACAGGACAGAGAGAAAGAGAGAGAGAGAGGAGAAGAGATAGGAGCAGAGGATGGAAAGACAGGACAGAGAGAGAGAGAGAGGGAGAGAGAGAGAGAGAGGAGAGAGAGAGAGAGATGAGAAGAGATAGGAGCAGAGGATGGAAAGACAGGACAGAGAGAGAGAGAGAGAGAGAGAGAGAGTTGAGAAGAGATAGGAGCCGGGGATGGAAAGACAGGACAGAGAGAGAGAAAAAAAGATTGATAGAAAAGAGAAGAAATATCGAGAGAGGAGAGGCATAGGCGAGTCAACAGAGTAAAGGGGAGAGGAAGGAAGGGGAGAAGTCTACATTTACACTTACTCATTTATCCAAAGCAACTTACATCTACAGTATCAATAGGCTACGTGCACAAAAGGCTGTCTGTGTGCTCGTTTGTTTCCAGGGGAGCCTTGTGTGTTTCAACCTGCCGCTATTGTTAGTGTAATTAGTGTCTACACAGACCTGCTTGAGTGTTGCACCGGGGAACCAGCGCGTTGAGATAAAGAAGGATTTATGCGTGTGTTAACATCGTTATTATTGGACGAACAAGATATCCCAGTGTCGGAGTGAAGGTGAGCAGACTATAACAGAGGATGCCGTTACAACACAGTTAACGCTCCACTGGAAATGAATGAGCGTGCAGGAAGAGCCTCTCCTGCACATAGTCTATTGTATTACAGGTCCGCAGAGCGACTTGGGGTGAAGTGCCTTGCTCAAGGGCACATCGGTGACACGCGGGAATTGAACCCACAACTTTTCAGGCTACTACATACTAGCCCAGCTTCTTAACTAGTATGCTATCAACACCCCCAGTCTGTGAGAGATGGAAGGAAGGAAGCAAAGAGGAGAGGAGAGAAGAGAGGAGAAAGGAGGAGAAGAGGAGAGAAGAGAAGAGGAGAAAAGGGAAGAGAAGAGAAGAGAAGAGAAGAGAAGAGAAGAGAAGAGGAGAGAAGAGAAGAGAAGAGAAGAGAAGAAAAGAAAAGAGAAGAGAAGAGAACCTTAACTCAGCCAGGACAAAGGTTTGATAAAGACAGCACAGAGTAACAGAGGGCACTTAAAGATGAGTCACAGATAGGAGTGAAGAACAGAGTAGAGGTCACAACATGTACGCAGGAAAGAGGAGAGAAGAGGAGAGAAGGAGTGAGGAGAAGACTAGAAAAGAGGAAAGAGGAGAGAAGGGAAGAGGAGAGGAGAGAAGGAGTGAGGAGAGGACATGAAAAGAGTAAAGAGCAGAGGAGAGAGAGAGAAAAGAGGAGAAAAGAGAAGAGAAGAGAAGTTGAGGGAAGTTAAGAGGAGAGGATACGAGTGGAATCAGATGGGGCATGCATGGGATGGTGAGAAGATCAAACTGATGTGGCCCATATGAAGGCAGTGGAGAGGTCCATCTGTCTACGCATCCATGAGCCGTGAACATGGAGCAGCGGTCTGTGCTATAAGGCTGAGGTCAGTTCAGTGCTCCTAGAGCAGCCCACTCCTTACTGATCCCAACACGTAAACACTCCAGAGAAAGACATCTGCTGAACACGAGCAGAGAGGGCTTACACAACCACACCAATGAGTTTCTCTATCACACACACACACACACACACTGCTGCACGCACACTCTCTCACACACAGAGAGATACACAGGCGTGCGCACACACTCACACTCACACACTGTATGACACACACTGCTGCACGCACACTCTCTCACACGCACAGAGATACACAGGCACGCACACACACATACACACATACACAAGCACAGGCACATACTGTGCACACAGACACACACACACACACACACAAGCACAGGCGCACACACACACACACACACACACAGTCACACGGTACTGAACACACATTCTTAACCAATCTGCAACACACATGCTTTAAATACACACATCCTCACCACCACTTTGTTTCCTTTCCAACACACACATCTACAGTAAAGGCAATAACCTTCACATAAACACAGACACACACACACACACACACACACACACACACACACACACACATGCAAAACATGAGGTATGTGGAGCATCTGTACTATCAATGGGTGTTGACTTAAACAGTAGATACGGCAAGCAGAAGAGGACACACACAGCAGATGGCCTTCATCATCCAAGGGGAGTGAGACTGAGGGCTTATCGTCAACAGAGCAGACCAGATCAGCCCAGGGTCGGAGGAAGATTTGGGAGTTTGGTGCATGTGGGTAACTTTAGGAGGCGTGCAAATGGGACATTAGCAGAGTGTTTGTGTGTGCATGTGTGCTTGTGTGTGTGTGTGTGTGTGTGTGTGTGTGTGTGTGAGTGAGAGAGTGAGAAGTGCTCTGAAGTTTAGTCTTGTAGGCAGTGGGGTAAACAGGGTGTAAAAAACAAAGAGGGGGTAGAAAGGATAATGAAGGGGAGAGATAAAAAGAAAGAGGGAGTGGAGATAAAGAGATGGAGAGAGAATATACATAATGTGTGTGTGTGTGTGTGTGGGTGTGTGTTTAGAAGGCGGTATGAGTGTGTGGTCCTCAACTACCTTCAACTCAAACCTCAGGTCTCAGCAGCTGCCCCTTCCTCCAGAGGTGCTGTCCAGCACAGCCAGCTCCTGCCCCTGCCCCTACTCTTGCCCCTGATATTACTCCTGCCCCTACTCTTGCCCCTGATATTACTCTTGCCCCTATTCCTGCTCCTGCCCTTACTCTTGCCCCTGATATTACTCCTGCCCCTACTCCTGCTACTGCCCCTGCCCCTACTCTTGCCCCTGATATTACTCCTGCCCCTACTCCTGCTCCTGCCCCTACTCTTGCCCCTGCCCCTACTCTTGCCCCTGATATTACTCCTGCCCCTACTCCTGCTCCTGCCCCTACGTTTGCCCCTGACATCACTCCTGCCCCTGCCCCTTGATATTACTCCTACTCTTGCCCCTGCTTCGTCTACCGTAAGTGGAGATTAGGGCCGGCTCTGTCTGGGCACATAATGAGCGTGTCTGCATCCGGTAGTGCAGCTAATGACTGTGCAGGCTCTGGTTAATCACTGGGGTGCTGGGGGTCCACTGAGGTGACACAGCCACTCATTAGGGCCAAGTTCTACATGCCTCAAGCCCACGATATCACAAGACGCTGACAGCACATTTAAGACATTGCATTACTCAAAACCATAAATGTTGCCTCAATGTTGCCTCAATCTTTCAAAGTTGATATGATAAATGTGTTTATGTAGAACCCCCCCTGTGGGTCGTTGTCAGTCTATCATGTCAGACCTGTTTCCAACTCACAAGGACTCTTTTCATTCCTGTAAAAATGACCTTAAAAACAAAACACTCCTCCGAGGTCTTTGTTTGAGCTGTGAGTATTGAAGAGAGATGATGACTGGAGATCTGGGCCAGCATATCTGACCTCAGACCAGGCCTGAATTCACGTGTGTGTGTGTGTGGGGGGGGGGGGGGGGGGGGTCAGTTTGCAACAGCCGATTCCAAAGGTCAGAGGTGAAACAGCCTGAAGCGCTGGTGAATTCTAGACTTCCTCAAAACTCTAGAATTGACCACACACACACATTCTAGAATTAATCACACACACATCAATAAGGGTGCGGACTGCTGACTCATTGGTCAAGTTTTTGAGCAGTGTTGCTGGACAATCCCATGACTGGCTCCTAGTGTTTTGATAGGATAACTGCAATAAGCAAGTCACTTGTGACTTAAGTTCTCCACACATACAGTAGATATCTGCTGTGTGGTATCAATGGGGAAAGTGCCCGACCCACCAGGCACGGCTACTCAGGTCCAGTGCAGCACAAAACACACACCACTCTCTGTCACACACACACACACACACACGCAGCCTGTCAGCATGTCATTGTGCCCGTATGTCCATTGTGTCACACTTACGTCTGAACGTAACGTAGCGTTTGGCTGTTTACTCTGTTGCGACGGAAGAAGCAAAAATAGAAAGAAAATCTCCCGTCGCTCCCTTCCCCTGAGAGACCTAACAATACGATGAATGAAACTTAACCTGCCTGAAACCTATTTTGATTGGTGTAATAATAACAAATAAAAGTTCTATCAACAGATAAAGAAAACCTAATTTCCTTTCTTACAACTGATATGAAAACAAGAATCCAGCAGATGTTCCACAATAACTCATCATGAACCTCACAGTTGTGTAGTCACACACCTCAATGACATTGGACAAATATGTATGATCAGCTGCTATTAGAAACCTCCCCTGTCCAGAGGAATTACTTGGATTAAGACAGTCAATATTGCTGGTCCCTGACTGCTTATTATCATTACCTGTGTGAGTGTTTGTGTGCATGTGTGCGTGTGTGTCCATGTGTGTGTGCGTGTGTGTGTGGTTTATGTATCCTGTGGCCAGTAATACCCTTGACCTCAGCGTGACCTTCACACCTCTTTGCTGGTGCAGCCTCATCTTTACTCATCCTTCTCTCTCTCTCAACTGCCATCTCACAGCCCGCTCTCTTTTAAGTGAGATTCCTCTGGGCTTTGGGATGTTTTCCCTTCAAACACTTTCTTCACAACTGCTGCACTCCTGTCCTCTCCCTCCCTCTCTCTCTCTCTCCATCCATCCATCCATGCAACCCCTTCTCTCATTCTGCCTCCATCTGTCACTCAGACCCATTGCGCAGCTGCATGCTGTTTCAAACGGGCATCTGGTGAAACACAGGTGGTGCGAGTGCGCGTGTACGTGTGTATCACTCAACAATTAACGGAATCATGTGAGGCACTCTAGGCTATTACACTATTTGGCAAGAAGCCTTTAAATTGCATTGTGTGTATGTCCACGTGTGTTCGCTAATGTGTGTTTGTGAGGAGGGGGGGGGGAGATTTTCTTTTTTTTTCTTGCTATCCAAATGAAACCCGAGCATGGAGACAAGAGGCCAGTTCCCGCAATCTGTGTAAGCCCGTGAGACACTACCGGACGTCATTGAACTTCTTGACGGAGTATTGATTTAGTTAACATGCCGGCCCGTGGGAGGGTGAGGCCATCCGGCCGGTTGACCTCGCACCTCCGCGTAAATTCTAACAGGAGACCGAGAGGTCTGGGCCGCCATGGGTTGGTTCCCTGTGAGCAAAGCCCGCACCTAAGTGCTCCGTTTGCCCCGATTCCGCGCCGCCCAGACGGTAGGCCTAATTAAAAACGA
>NC_085012.1:19620423-19632923 GCF_963854185.1 Sardina pilchardus
TGAGGACACACACACAAACACACCCACACACATACACACCCACACACATACACACACACACACACACACACACACACACACACACACAGATTGCTTTCTTAAACACAGAAAGTACACTAGAACCCATGCAAAACCAACACATGTTCTTTGGACCTGCACAGATGGAGGTGGCGAGGTCCTTTAATAAGGGGAAGGAGGGGGGTGATGCTGTGAGCCAATCAGAGGTCAAGGCCAATAAACCTCAGGACCTTGGCTGCCGCGGAGTACCCTGGTCACGGGCGTTAAGCGAGAGCAGGTGAGGGAGAAAACGAGAGGCTCGACCGAACCACGCCCCCTGCTAGTGGGAACAACAGGGGCGAGATTCCCCCCCCACACACAGCAGTCTCGGGAGTTTAATATGTTTCTCCCTCATCCACCGGAAAGCCACAGAGCTGCACAGAGCACCTTACACACTGGGCTCGAGCGAGCGCTTGTCCGAACGGCCGCGGGGCGTTCCAGTAGCTACAGGACGCTGGTGGAGCGAAGAGTTCATAACAGGGAGGTCGGGTTTCAGTCGAGCACACTGGGTGCAGCTCTGGAGAAAAATGGATGGTCAACACTGTAAGACAAATTATTACACTAGTTCAAAACAACTAAAAAAATGGCTAGATAATATCTGCTTAAACTAATAAAAAGTATCTTCACCCTGTTAGTGTTATCTGACTATCTCCAAAGGGGTTCTTGATAACAGAAAACATGCTGCAAATTAGAAGTAAGGAGCCTCAAAGTGTGCTTGTCTTCAACATTTCTGGGTGGATTTTTCCAGAAGGGGGTTCAAAATGAGGACAAGCCAAAGAAGCCTCCTGGCACATGGCAGTCTTAAAAGACACCGCAGTAGTGGAAATAATGGCGGCATCAACATCCCCAGTAATAACAGCACTCAGGGCACCAGTAGAGGCATACTGTAGCTTGATATTCTGGGCACCCAGAATCACATACCATGAAGCCTCGATTAAAAGCCTCGTCCCAATGAGACACAGGTCACTGGCCTTGTGTGGCTACAGGTTTGGACGAATAAAGGCAGCAGGTCTCAATTAGAAGCCTGGTCTGTTTTCTAAGGAAGCTTTTTGGTTGTGTAAAACCTTCTTACTGTAAAACCCCACTTGAGCTAGTGCTATGCTGCTACGATCTCGCACACAAAAAGTGAAGAGTAGATGATGATGACCCTGTTTTAAAACACACATTTTCCATTTCTAAATCTAATATCCATTCCAGGGCAGTACTGCCACCACCACCACCACCACCACCTCCTCCCTCTAAGTCTTCCGTTGCCCCGAGCCTGGCTCTGCCACCCCTCTGCCCAGTGGCACCACAGCAGCTCTGGCTGGAGCTGGTCTTGGGCAGGGCCTGACACAGGACTTGAGGAGGGCGAGGAGGGCAGGCAGGCAGGCAGCAACAGCCGCCAGTTGTGGTTCAGGAAATGGTTTGAGACGGGAAAAACACACACACTCACGCACTCAAGCACACACACACACACACACACACACACACACACACACACACACACACACACGGGCCTCTGCCCTGCTCCACTCTGCTCCAGTCCGTTACACTTCACTCAGTAGAGCACAGCTCCGCTCAGCTCAGCACGGCAGCTCCTCAGACACGGGGCTGGCCGGCCAAGCCCAGCATAGCCCGTTCAGGAAACTCTATTTCAGGCCGCTGCCTAGTGCACAATCTGTGGTCACTCAAACATGCACACACACACACACACACACACACACTAAAACACACAAAATGTGTTGCATTCTCAGAAATTGTTTTTCCAAGACCAACTACTTTTTCAACCTCCTGACAACGCACGCACGCACACATGCACACACACACACACACACACACACACACACACACACAGTTGTTGTATCTAATCTTGGCAGTATTTCCTCCGGAAAGCACCGGAGTGACTGCGGGACAGTTCTCCGTTTCAGGGCCGATATTGACACAGAAGCCCCTCTGTGTGGCCACCCTGGGCCCCGGCCGCCCTGAGTAAACGCACCCCCGTCCAGCAGCCATAAATATGAGAGGAACTCGGAGCTGTACGTACAGTCAGGGCCACTGAGGAACTCAGAGCTGTGTGTACAGTCAGGGCTATACTGAGGAGGAAGGTGGATGCTAGAGGACTGGACCTGGTGTTGGAACTATAGGTTTAGGAGGACAGACAGTGCACACTTGCGAATCAGCTTAACAGGAAAGAGACCAAGCACACTGTTATCTTATGAGACCAAGCACGTCATGGTCATCGTCACATCTCACACACCTACCTGAGACAAGTTAGCATAGTTAGTGTGGAAACATGTGATAGTTAGCAAGTTAGCAGCAAGTTAGTGTGGACCCATGTGTTCCAGGCGTACATCGGCCATGTCAGAGACTCCATTCTCTGTGCTACTACTGCATATCAGCGTAGCAGCTAAATGAATGTGACGCCTCTATTCTGAGGTAAAATAACTACCTTGTTTTGCTTGAAGACCAAGGCCTATGCAATGGTGAAAAGTTTCTGTCATATTTTTCCAAGTAGGAGTTCTGACTTCAGGCACATTTGCATGGAGTGAGAACACAAGCCACCTGGGAGTTTCAGAGACGTGTAAACTATGCATATTAAGAACTGAGGAAGTACTGGGGCTGCCAATAAGGGCAGCTTAAAATCAAAGAACACAACAACAGTGTGTGTGTGTGTATGTGTGTGTGTGTGTGTGAGAGAGAGAGAGAGAGAGAAAGTGTGTACAGTATGTGTGTGTGTGTGTGTGTGTGTGTGTGTAAGTGTAAGTGTAAGTGTGTGTGTGTGTGTGTGTGTGTGTGTGTATGTTAATGAGTTTGCACGTCTATCTGACAAGTATATTCAGCTATGACTGGTGGCTGTCCTCTTTATCTCGTGAAGGCATTAACCCTATAATGCCTGACCAAATAAATAATGGTCAGAAAATTCTATTTTTTAGAATCTGGAGTCTTTATTAGGCCCTAAACCAAAATGTAAAAAAAAAATGTAAAAAAATATTTGCAAATACGTTTTTCTGTTTGTATCATATTTGATACATTGGGCATTACACACACGTTGGTCAATAACAAGACCTTGGACATCTGTAAGATTTTTGGTCATCCATAACATCCAAATCTTTCTTTCTTCAAACAGCTGCCTTTTTACATCCATTTCTTTCATTTAGCAATGAGATAACCAGGCAGAAGCGTTACTTTTAGTAGAACTTTTCTCGTCATGCTCTGTATTTGGAGTCCTATTTCTATTTTACACTTCATCATCTGTCTCTACATGGCCCTGTATGTCACTCCAATTGCCATCAAGGAATTTCAGAACATTTTCAGTAGAGAACTTTCTTTTATACCTCTGTAAATTAGCCATAGCATGGATTTTTAGGAATTTTGAATACGGATTATGAATTATTTGTTGTAAATATCACATTTTAATATGTAAATTGTGTAATTGATTCATTAAACACTGTATGGAAGACATAATACTCATGTAATACCCCCCCCCCCCCCCAAAAAAAAAAAGCCCCCATGACCACTGAGAGAATTACCTGCTGTATCAAATTTGATACTAACATTTTCTGCTCGATTTTACACCAAGCTACATTTGAATTTTTTTTTTTATTATTGTTTTTTGAACAAAGCAATATTTCATTTTAAAATATTGATACATATGTCAAGGTAAATCTCACCATAAAATCATCAAATTACCAATATCCTTGACCTTTGCATAACCATCAGGGTGCTAATGAGATTCCACCATTTTGAATTGTAACAAACCACTTGTCAGAATTGTTATAATGCAAAAGGTATCCAACAGGGGGCAAAAGACAAGTAACAGATTGTATACAACTGGGTTTTATGCAAAGTTTATATCTCATGGTGATGCAATGGGTCTCAGAAATGCATGTATCAAATCTGATACGCACGGCACTATAGGGTTAAGTTAGTTGATTATCTGGACAGCCATCTGTGGAGCTCATGGGTCAGAGTGGGAGAGAGGACTAGCTGACCACCATACCGACAGCACAGAGAAGGGAAACCACCAGTCAGGCTTAGGTTAAGTTCCCCCTCAGCCTCTGTGCTCCTCCAAGGAACACTGCCTGGCACTGCAGCCACCTACACACACAGCAATCCGGACTATTTCCATCTGTGGTCCCCCGATGGTAGAGGGACCTGCCAAATGCCACCAGAGCAGGGGCGTCCCTCTCTGTTTTTAAAAAACATTGAAGACCCAACTCTTCCAAGGATACCTCGCATCCTAGCACTTCAAACAACCTCACACACTTCCCACACAGCTCCGTCTCTCCTCTCCTCTACCTCTGTCGCTTTCTCCTCTTATCACACTTGACTAGAACTTATAATGTCGGCACTCCTATCCTCCACTCTCTTTAAACGAATGTGTTGAAAACAACACAACTTGTGCGCTGTTTTTAACACAACTCTGTGTCCAGACAGGGACAACACAGTTTGTGTTGTTTACCTTTTTTTATTCATTACACAATGTGTGTTGAAAATGACACAACTTGTGTTGAAAACAACACAATTTCCATTGTTTTTAACACAACTCTGTGTTCAGATAGGGACAACACGGTTTGTGTTGTTTCCTTTTCTATTTGTTACACAATATGTGTTGAAAATAACACAACTTGCATAGTTTTTAACTTATCTCTGTGTCCAGATGGGGACAACACGTTCGTTAGTGTAGTAACAGTATTCATAGATGCAGTAGTGATCCCATATAAGGTCTCCTGTGCACTGTAGTTTGAATGTTATTCTCCATGTACATCACTTTGGATGAAAGCATCTGCTAAATTAATAAAAGTAAATGTATTATATGTGTTCTAAGTATGGCCAAGTATTGCCTAACTATACTAACTAGCAGTGCAATACTGTGTGGTGATCCCAATCTGAAAATCACTTATGAGGAATTTCTCACCCATACGTGCGCATACCTGCGGGGGGTCCAGCCATCCATGGAGGATGGAGAGATAGAGAGAGATAGAGAGAAGGAGGTGGTGAGAAATGGACAGAGGGAGAGATGGAGGTGAAGACGGAAGAGAAGATGGATGGAGCGATGAGATAGGAATGTGGTCTGTAAGTTCTAAGTGGTCCCCTCACCCTGATTCATCAGTTCCACAGAAAGCCGTCCAGATAATCAACTAAGTCCATGGTTTACACACACACACACACAAGCACGCGCACACACACACACACACATACACACACTCAACTAACTCAATGCTTTCACTGGGTGAAGGTGACAACCACCAGTTATAATGAAATAGGCTTGTCAGATAGATGTGCAAACTCATTAACAAACACACACACACACACACACACACACACACACACACACACACACACACACACACACACACACACACACACACACACACACACACACACACACTATTGCAACAGAGCTGTAACACATTCCCCTGCCTTCACAGTCCAGTCAGCCCATCTCCATATGTGTATTTTAACACAGATGTGTGTGTGTGTGTGTGTGTGACTGTGTGTGTGTTTTTCACAGAGAAGCATATGTGCTCTGTACTTCCACTGGCTCTCTGAATCAACACACACCCAACGAGCTACTTTTACAGACAGACACAAACATACACAGAGACAGTCAAACATACTGATAAGTTGACTAAGTGTGCATGTGTGTGCTTTTGTGTGTGTGCTTGTGTGTGTGAGTGTGTGTGTGTGTGTGTGTGTGTGGTTATGAGTGATGTCATCTCTCCTCATGTGGTACCAGGCACAGCCCCCAGAATGGAGATGGGGAAATGGGGGGAGGAAGGAATGGAAGGAGAGAGGGAGAGAGAGAGGGGGAGAGAGGGGGAGAGAGGGAGAGAGAGAGGGTGAAAGGGTGAGAGGGGCAGGGAAAGGAGAGATAGGGGGAGGGAAAGAGAGAGAGAAAGTGAGAGGAAGAGGAAAAAAGGTGGTGGGGGGGGGGGCATACATTTCATTATACAACATTTGGAGAACAAAAAATAATACAAAATGTTGCCAAGTCACAATAAAATGTGCATACGTATACTATACACATACACTTATATTAGGAGATCAGCTAGAACAGTTAGAGGTATACATATATAAAACATACATTAGGAGAACAGCCAGAACAGCTACCTACAGCAGGAGGTCACAGGAACAGCCACTGCGCTGGGAAAAAAAGTGGGAAAAAATCCTTGACTATTTTTGTTTTTTCTTTCTATATTTAAATACAATGATGTATGATTATTCATGTATGTATTTTTATTTCCCATTCAATTATTTTAATGTTCAATGGCAAATCTTTTGTTATGTTTCTTTTATTTTGTTTTGTAACATCACATAGTTTTGACAATATGGTAACTTTTATCGTCATGCGAATAAACCTTATTGGATTTCTTTCTCTCTCTCTCTCTCTCTCTCTCTCTCTCTCTCTCTCTCTCTCTCTCTATATATATATATATGTATATATATATATATATATATATATATATATACAGTATATATATATATATACAGTATATATATATATACAGTATATATATATATACTGTATATATATGCTCTGTGGAATCCTTTACATCTTCAACAACACCCAGCACGGACAAACAACCTGCTGTCTGCCAGACCACAAGATGAGTCTTCTTCCAGCATCCAACAAAACATGAAGTGGCAGATCTCAATGGAAACGTTATGTCACAGTGATAAGCATGAATCTGAACCAGACACAAATGAGTAATGTGCGCACGCGCACTCTCTAACAAAAACACTCACTCTCTCTCTCTCTCTCTCACACTCTCTCTCTCTCTCTCACACACACACACACACACACACACACACACACAAGCACAATTGTACTTAGAGACTGTACTGTACCTCTGAGCCCAGAACCACAACATTCCATTTCAGAGGGAAGGCTGAATGATATGTTTAATGGTGTGTGTGTGTGTGTGTGTGTGTGTGTGTGTGTGTGTGTGTGTGTGTGTGTGTGTGTGTGTGTGTGTGTGTGTGTGTGCGAGTATGGCTGGTGAGGGGGTTGATGACATGGACTAGAATTCTATAACTGTTGCGCACTCTCTCATCAGTCGCTATCGCTTCCACTAATGAGCTTCTAATACACACACACACACACACACAGACACACACACACACACACACACACACACACACATTACCAGCAGTCACTGTTTTCTTTCCTCAGAGTGCCTTTGGTGCCTAATTACAGTTCAATCTCAAAACCACACCCAAGCTGAACGACAGAGAGAGAGAGAGAGAGAGAGAGAGGGAGAGAGAGAGAAAGAGAGGGAGAGGAAGAGGGAGAATGATTCAACGGCTACTTACGCAAACACAAACATTGCAAAATTGCACACACCACACCACTGCCCCATAAACACATTCTGTGAAACTGCGGCAGGTGAGACAGAAAGATATTTACACAGGGAGGAAGAGACAAATGGAGAAAAAAAGATCAACAACAAATGTGGAAACAGAAATGTACTCACACACACACACACACGCACACACACGCACGCACACACATACGCACACACACACACACACACACACTGGAATGAGAGGAAAGAGAGTAACTGCTATGTACCCTTTTTGGGCAGAACACACTAAATTCTGGGTAGTGTATGGTCAGCTCCTGGAAAGAGGGAGTGGAAACTGAATTAAGACAAAGAACATTAAAATGTGTATTTGTGTCTCTATGCCCAAATTGTGGTTGTGGCAAAAAAAACCTGCCTCTGGAGTACTGTATATATGTGTGTGTGTGTGTGTGTGTGTGTGTGTGTGTGTGTGTGTGTGTGTGTGTGTGTGTGTGTCGCCTATATTATGGTGTGTGGGTGTGTGTGAGCGTGTTCTTCTCGTTAATAAAACATGAAAGAGATATAGATAGACCACAGAGAAAAAATAAGAGAATATAGCAGCCACAGCCAATTGAGAGAGTGTGTGTGTGTGTGTGTGTGTGTGTGTGTGTGTGTGTGTGTGTGTGTGTGTGTGTGTGTGTGTGTGTGTGTGTGTAGCTTTGTATAATGCCAGGGTCTGGCGGGCAGACTTCCCTGCATCATAAAGCAACAGACCACCAACGCTGATGTCTGCTCCATTCTCATCTAAGCTCAAAGAACTTTACTGCACCAACATTAGTGAGAAAACACACACACACACACACACACACACACACACACACACATACACACACACACACACACACACACACACACACACACACACACCAACAACAACAGCAGCCTGAAGCAAATAATCATAAAATGCATTCACACACACACACACACACACACACACACACACACACACACACACACACACACACACACACACACACACACACACACACACACACACACACACACACACACACACACACACACACACACACGTATACACACACATGCACACATATACACAGACAGACAGCTGAACTTTAAACTGGTTTCAGCATTACCAACAGCCTGAAGGTTTTCTCAGATCTTTCAAGTCTCCATTGGGACAAATGGCTTAACTAATCACTGCCCCTATTACTGAAACACACACTTGTGTGTGTGTGTGTGTGTGTGTGTGTGTGTGTAAGTGTGTGTATAAGACTGCATTTGTGTGTGTAAGTGTGTATGGTGCTGGTGATGAGGTACAGTAATGTCTATGCAGGAGAGCACTACACAAACTAAGATAATGTGATTCTGTATGCATGCATATGTGTGTATTCAAGTGTGGGTCAGAACAAAACAAGGTGGAAGGAAAGGTAGAAAGGTCAGATGGTCAGAGAGAGAGAGAGAGAGAGAGAGAGAGAGAGAGAGAGAGAGAAAGAGAGACCCACAGCAGGCCCCCTCCCATATCCCACGTCATTCCCATTCCCAGATCCATCCTGGCTGGAATGTGGTTCCAGACGGCCCGTGGCGTTCCTGATGATAGCCGCAACAGACCACCCCTATCAGTTCCTTATCATTGCCATGGAAACAACCCACTATAAATACATTTATCAGCAGACAGCTGTCTGTCAGTGCAATGACCCCTTCCTCGGTGTGTGTGTGTGTGTGTGTGTGTGTGTGTGTGTGTGTGTGTGTGTGTGTGTGTGTTTCACCATGCTCACTGAAAATCAGACTTAAATTCAGTCTGACCATTGCCGGATGCACAGGGTCGATTCACTCACACATGGGCAACTCTCTTTCAGTGCACAGGAACTGGCAGGGCCTGTCCTAGTTCAAGATTCTTAGAAACACATACACACACACACATACACACACACACACACACGCACAAACACACACACAAACATCTGTCGGTGAGCGCTAACCTTCACAAAGTATATGATATACAGTACTTCTTATCCAGAGCAGTGTTCACATCTGAGGACACTTGATGAAATAAGGCAGGCACGCACACACACACACACACACACACACACACACACACACACACACACACACACACACACACACACACACACACACACACACACACACACACACACACACACACACACACACACACACACACACACACACTGATTAGCTCCTCATTGAAGTCCTTACAAGGGCAGAATGGCAGATCAACCCTGATTTCACCTCAGCATCGAGGTTAGGGGAAAATGCCTGACAGGAAAGAGCTTTATTTTTCCATTGCAATGCCATGACCATAAACTAACAACATCTATTTTCCCTCACTCCCTTTTACTTTCTCTCCATCTCTCTCTATCCTTCTTTCTCTTTCTCTCTACGATCTGTCTGTCAGACGTGGCGTCTGGAATCTAGTCCTGGGGTCAGACATTCAAATCATAAGGTCAAAGGTCAATGTGAGGGTCACTCTAAAGGGACAACAGCTTTCATCAGACATGCCCGGACATGCTCACATAAACAAGCAGACACACACACACACAGATAAACATGAGCGCGGACGCACACACACACGCACACACACACACACACACACACACACACACACACACACACATCTGGGAATTGACACAAACAGGCTGAATCATAAGAATATTCATGATGCAAAGATGAAAAGAAGATTTTAAGCCAGAGAAGAAGGGAAAAGGAATCAGAGAGAAACAGAGGAATGTTTGTGTGTGTGTGTGTGTGTGTGTGTGTGTGTGTGTGCATGTGTGAGTGTGTGTGTGTGTGTGTGTGTGTGTGTGTACATGAGACAGAGAGGAGGGAAAAGAGGAAGACGAATAAGTGGAGAGAGAATGCCAGCGACTGACAGAGAGAGGAAGAGAGAGGGAGAGGCAGATTGAGAGGGAGAGAGAGAGAGGGAGGGAGAGTGATGGAGAGAGAGTAAGAGAGAGAGAGAGAGAGGCTGAGAGGGAAAACCGGAGAGTGAAAGACATCAGCACTCTTGGCAGCATCACTAGCTCAACCCTGTCATCATGGACAGGGCAGACGGCTGAGGCTGCTTGGTGTGTGTGTGTGTGTGTGTGTGTGTGTGTGTGTGTGTGTGTGTGTGTGTGTGTGTGTGTGTGTGTGTGTGTGTGTGTGTGTGTGTGTGTGTGTGTGTGTGTGTGTGTGTGTGTCTATATGTAGGACCCAGGAAAGCAACCAATTGCATTACAGCAGCTCCAAGAATGATTACACAGGTATGCACATTCAAACATAAACATGAACACACACACACCACCAAAATAGCAAACACGAAAATAGCATACACCAGAGATACAGAGAGGTCCAGACACACACACACACACACACAGACACACACACACACACATAGAAATAGAAATAGAGAGACACAGAGAGAGACAGAGAGAGAGAGAGAGAGAGAGAGAGAGAGAGAGAGTTCAGGAGCACCAGTCTATACCTAAGGGGGGGGGCCACCCACTGATGTGATTTGGCCGAGCAGTCCGACTGGCTGATGCCCTAATGTACTTACTGTAGTCCAGCACAGGCACCAGTCAGCACTGGACGACTCTGAAAGATGAGAACGACTCTATTCAGTCTGTTAGATACATCAGGATTAACACGCACACACTCTTTCTCTCTCACACACATACACACACACACACACACACGCGAGCATGCACCAACACACACTTACCCGCACACACGCAACCAGACACACACGTCTATACACACACACATACAAAGACACACACACAGATACAAAGACAAGCACACGCACGCACACAAACACACTCATGCACATGCACATGCACATGCACACACACACACACACACACACACACACACACACACATCAAAGCTACAGAGGGGCATTCCCCTAGATAATCTGATGGAGCACAGAGACAAGGGAGGACAAGGAGAAGGACGTAGACAGTCAGACCAAAATAGAAGGATGGAGAGAGAGAGAGAGTAGAGAAAGAGAGAGAGGGATGGAGAGCAGAAAAGAGGAGAAAAAGAAAAAAGGGGGGATCAGTGTCTCTAAAGTCATTTCCAGACACGGTTCTTTTCCTGGGATCAGAGGGCCTTTTAGATTTTAGAGCACTGGGGTTTTGGAAGTGGAACTCTCATTCTGATTGATTCTTCTCCTCTTTCAATTTGTTCTTTATCTTCTTTATTCTATCTATTATTTACCTCTTCCCCTCCCTCTTGCATTCGCTTTTTCTCTCCTTTCATCTTTTCTTTCAGACAAACTCCTCTTCTTCCTTCCTCTCTCTCTGCCATCCATCCCTTCGTCCGTCCCATATGCTCCTGCAATCTTTCTGTCGTTCTTTTACATCTCTCATCCTCTCTTTCATTCTCTATCCATTCTTCCGTCTTCATCTGCCCCTTCTTACTCTCTTCCACCCTTTTTCTTTTCATTCTTTCTGTCACTTTCTGTCACTCTTTCATCTATTTCTTTCCATCTCTCTCTTTCTGTGTTTGAGTAAGGTCCCACAGTAGCTGTACAGTAATTACTATTTCAGCGCGCAGGAGCCCCAGCACCTCTCTTTTTCTCTTCTCTCTCTCTCTCTCTCTCCTTTCTTCTTTTCTCTTTCATCTCTCCCCCGTCCTCCACAGGCAGCAGAAGTGGGACAGAGAAGATACAAGCCACACGACTGACGGTGTGTGTGTGTGTGTGTGTGTGTGTGTATCTGTCTGTCTCTGTGTGTGTGACTGTGTGCATGTGTGTCTTTTGAGCACACATCTGTCAGACCAATCCAAGCATAGTGTGTGCATATGCGCATGTGCATATGTGAGTATGAGTGTGCGTGTGTGTGTGTGTGTGTGTGTGTGTGTGTGTGTGTGCGCGCGCATGTGTGTGTGTGTGCGTGTGTGTGTGTGATGTGCCATGTACAGCACGTGGGCGTTTCTGAAGGTGAGCGCGAACTGGATCTGACAAGGGAGTCTGTGCGTGAATCACACCTCCGTCGTGTTTTCTCTCAGTCTTTGGCCGTCTCTCTTTCCCTCTCCTTTTCATCATCCCTCTCTCTTTCTCGCTTCTTCCCATCATCCCTCTCTCTTTCCCCCTCCTACCCGTTATCCCTCTCTCTTTCCCCCTTTTCCTCAATATCTGTCCATCATTCT
>NC_085012.1:19642923-19660423 GCF_963854185.1 Sardina pilchardus
CAACTCACCCAGTGATTCTGTGTTCGGCTCCAGTTGGATCTTGCTCAGGTCGCTTACTATTGTGCAGTCATTTTCTTCAATAACACACTTATCAGCAGGACCTTGGGGAAGAGACACACAGCGCACGTACACACACGCACACACACACACACACACACAGACATACAGTAGATAAATAATTTTCAAATGGCTCTGGCAGGTCTATAAAAGTCAATGAGTTAGAGAGCAGATTGAAAGTGTATGTGCATGTGTGTGTGAGTGTGAGTGTGTGTGTGTGTGTGTGTGTGTGTGTGTGTGTGTGTGTGTGTGTGTGTGTGTGTGTGTGTGTGTGTGTGTGTGTGTGTGATTCAGTGTATATGTGCATGTGCCCATATGCATGAATGTGTATCTGATTGAGAGATGCGTACTGAGTGTGTATGTGTGCATTACTGGATGGATTTGTATCAAAGTGTGTGTGTGTGTGTGTGTGTGTGTATGTGCCTGCCTGTATGTGTGTGTGTGTGCGCGTTTGCTGGCCTTGGCAGAGAAGACAGGCATTAAATCAGTGCCCACTTGCCCGAGCTCCCTGACCCTGTCAGATTATAGCCTCTCAGACTGCTGCTGTGCAAATGTGTGTGTGTGTGTGTGTGTGTGTGTGTGTGTGTGTGTGTGTGTGTGAGAGTGTGTGAGAGAGAGAGAGAGAGAGAGAGAGAGAGAGAGAGAGAGAGAGTGTGTGTCTGTCCGTGAGTGTGTCTGAGAGTGTGTGTCCGTGAGTGTGTGTGTGTGTGTGTATTGGACAGAGCTTTATTGTGCTGGCTGCATGTTTGATGGTCTCTGAGGGCGATGGATTACAGTTTAAAGTCTTCTGATCTCAGGGCCAAGAGACTGACAGAGAGAGAGCGAGGGAGAGGGAGAGAGAGAGAGAGAGAGAGAGAGAGAAAGAGAGAGAGAGAGAGAAAGAAAGCAAGAGAGAGAGAGAGTGAAGGGGGCAAACTAGAAAAAGGGAGAAGAGAGGAAAAATATGGTAGCAAAACAAAACAATAATCAATCCTTTCCAATAGCGTTGCCATGTGTTCGGTTGATGAGGTAGAGGAATGATGCATGTTTGCTTCCACAGATGAATGGAAGACAATTAATGAAAAAAAAACCTAATTAATTTTCTGATTTCCTGTAAATGATCATGATCAATCAAAGCCAGTGCATATAAATGCAATCAAGCATGGCGGTGGTGCGTTGCATATACTGAAATAGCAACAACACAGACAATTAACTATTTAATTAATGTTTTTTTATTCATTTGTAAAAAACAATGGACTTGCAACACACTGCTGCAGCATCAGACCTCTGGCCACATTATGGCCTTCCTAAACTACACCTGCCAGGAGATTTCTGCAACACAGAATGAGCATTGTAAATTGTATGCAAAAATTGCCTTTGACATTCCAGGAAACCCATAAGGACACCCAATCATCTTCAATATGCCAACAGATCAATTTCTATGGCTGTGCCACGGTGATTAAGACAACACAGGTATTTTCTCCTGACACCACTAGCAGTGTAGCTGTTAGTATGCTAGTAGCTTTTCAGTCACACACACACACGCAACTACAAGCCACCGCTACCACCTGACATGTCTTACTGACTGGCTTACTGGTCGAAGGCAGGCGGGACTGGGGGCACATGCACACGTGGAGTCTCTAACTGGCTTGGTCACAGAGCTGGTCGAGGATGGGCATGATAGGAGGCACACACACACCAACGTGCGTGCACGCACACGCGCACACGCACGCGCACGCGCACACGCACACGCACACGCACACGCACACGCACACACACACGCACACGCACACTCTCACTGGCTAGGTCTTACAAGCTGGTCAAGGGTGGGCAGGATAGGAGGCACACACACACCAACATGGGCGTGCGCACACCCACACACACACACCGTCTCTTACTGGCTAGGTCACGGAGCTGGTCGAGGGTGGGCAGGATAGAAGGCACACAAACCCACACACACACACACACGTGGTGTCTCTTACTGGCTAGGTCACGGAGCTGGTCGAGGGTGGGCAGGACAGAAGGCACACACACCCACACACACACACACGTGGGGTCTCTTACTGGCTAGGTCGCGGAGCTGGTCGAGGGTGGGCAGGATAGAAGGCACACACACACCAACGTCCGCGCACACACACCCACACACACACACACGTGGTGTCTCTTACTGGCTAGGTCGCGGAGCTGGTCGAGGCTGGGCAGGATGGGGGTGGGGCGCGACTGCAGGAAGAACACCACCAGCATGCTGAGGGAGAAGTTGGTGATCCAGGCGCCGGGGATGGAGCTGGTGAGGCCGTGGATGCGCGCCCAGGAGCGCACCGTGAACACCAAGTAGCGCACGCGCTCGTCCAGCTGACTCAGGAGCCACAGCAGCTCGGAGCTCTTCATCGCCACCCTGTGGCCACACACGGGAACACACACACATGTCAAACAGTTAACCCTGACGGGTAAAGGAATAGGTTTTCTTTTTTTGTGGATATCAGCCACCCTTAGTTCAGGGTTTGCAATACTACATAATATGCTTTTCAGTATGTTGATGTGTGGCGTGCTCTTTATACAACAGTGTTTTCAATTTTCTTCGGGTGCTCTTTGGTGCAAGGTCAGTCTTCATGGCGAAAGAAGGCCACAAGCCGCTACGCGTGGGCTAATTTATATATCAGTCCATATAAGACATGTTCTTAATTTAATAAAGACATTTTAACTTAGGAGTGCCTTGGTCTGAGAAAAAAACTTGTTTTTCTCTTTTTTGACTTCTGACTACATACATAATATGCATTATAAACGACATTACATTATAATGATAGAGATGTAGAACTATCAATCCTAATGTAAATCTCTGAATGTAATGCATTGCAAGTCATTTTGAAAAGGCCCCCCCACAGACCTTTACTTCTGCTTACAGGGAACAAGGTACAACACTTCACCACCTCTGGCCTCTGACTGGAGGCAACACAGAATGGCGCAGAGCTAGATTATGTGAATGTCTCCAGACTGTAATCCCAGACAAGGCCATGCGCAATAGGTGGACACAGCCATGCAACAGCTCTCCTGATTCTATCTAGAATAGAATTCTAGCTAGCTCTTCTATTGCCCTTGTGAGCCTATAGTGTATCCCAGTATGTGTGTGTGTGTGTGTGTGTGTGTGTGTTTGTGCGTGAGAGAGAGAGTAGAGAGTAGAGAGAGAGAGAAAGAGGGAGCGAAAAGAGAGAGAGAGAGAGAGAAAGAGAGAGAGAGAGAGAGTGAGAGAGAGAGAGACACACACCTGTTGTTGGCCGTGAGGTCACACTGGAAGCCCGAGGGCTGGTGTGAGAAGCGCACTAAGGGACAGCGGGCGTTGAGGATCTTCTGCACCCCGACACAGCCAGGGGCAAACTGCTCCAGGCCCTCCCCCACCACGGACAGCACGTTCTGGGTCACCGTCCGCTCTGAGGCCGCCCTCTTCATCTGGTACTCCAGGAACAGACCAGAAGGCTGCATGGAGAGATATAGCACAGTCAGAGGACTATAGAGACACATATGTGACCCTGTAAAGCGGAACCAGTCGTTTCAGTAAAATGTATTAAATTAAGTTATTGTGCTCATGTGAACGGCCATAAACTAAGCTTTCCAACAATATGTATATCGAGGGTATTACACAAACTATCGCTAAGATAACCGCATCCAAAGTTGACATGGTTCTCCTGTCACGATATGCCAGAAGAGGAGAAATCACCTTTTTAAGCGGCGCGTGCACAACGGGAATGACAGCAAATGTGTTGAATCTTCGCCGGGTTTAACAGTCAAAACATATGTTTTGTGTGAAATGCGTTCACGATATGAAACTGTAGACTGTATACTGTCGAATTATGCGAAAATGTGAAATTCAACATTTTAACCCGGAAGTTTGTTATTGTTGATAACGTTGTGCGCACAACGACTGATTTCGCTTTGAATGGTCACATATACAAACACTTAAACACACACAAACACAGCCCAGTCAGAGGATCACACACACGCACACGCACACGCACACGCACACGCACACGCACACACACACAGACCAAATAACAAAGACTCAAGTCACTGATAAAAGTGATGTCAACACACACACACACACACCCCAATGTGTATGACTTTCAACGTGGTAGGCAATGTGTCAATACTGTGCTCAATCATTTTTGTTTTAATTTAATAGTATGCACATCTCCTCAAGCATGGGTAGCCCGGCACAGATAATTAAGCAACTGAATTATTTTAAACTCACACCCTTTCTGTGAAACTTTAAAAAAAAAAAACATTATTGACAAATTGTCAACCACCACCACATTCCTCTAAGTGTCGAAGTCGCTATTTACTTCTCACGACATGTTTCCACACACACACACACACACACACACACACACACACACACACACACACACACACACACACACACACACACACACACACACACACACACACACACACACACACACACACACACACACACACACACACACACACACACACACACACACACACAGACACAGACACAGACACATACACACACACACACACACTAAGGTGGTTTGCTTGTTGAGCAGCTTGTTTGTCCACCCTATAATGGTTGACCAGCTAAGGTAGACCAACCAATCTGTTGCGAAAACATACTTTCAGCTGGTTTACCCAGTTTTACGATGGTTTTGCTTGTCTCACCATGACATTGCAGGGCTTTACAACATAAAGCATGTCTGCCGTCATGCACTGTTATAAGCTGCCTGGCCAAAAAAAAGGTAATATTTTGTTGGACCGCCTTTAGTTTTAATTAGGTACCGGCACAAAATGTAGGTGCACCCATATTTTATCGCTCTCCTGCCATACAATGTGAATGATTTTTTAACAAGATGTAAAGCTTGTCTTTATTTGAAACACACACACATTATGTACTGTAATCATGAATAATTACTCTATTATAGGCCTACATTCTATATACTGAAATTTCTGATATTCATAACAGCAATCTTTATGCAGATTATGGCCTAGGCCTACTATTTATATTATAACTCCACCTCTTAAATTCAGCTGTCTGGTTGAAGCCTCAAAATATTGTAAACAAAGTAACAGGCTAAGTTTATCATACTCTACTGGTTGGACTGTTCAGTTTCTGTTCAGGTAAGCTAATACTTTTTCTCCTTGGGACAGGCCCCTTTAAGTCTTGGAGTTTGGAGTCAATTGGCATTGAGATGGTCAGTCAACTTGAATGCAAGAGTTTTAATCAAATGTCTGCAGCATAGCCTACTAATGATGCTAAACGGATCTAACAGTAATTTAGCTAGTCGTCTTCTATGCGTCATTGCGTTCACCATTGTGAATGTTTTATCTAGATTAAATGTGCATGTCGAGGGCGGGTGTACATTGAGCGCGCACGAGAGTGGGCTAAGGAGAGTGAGTACTTCTATTGTTTGGAAAAGTTGCACGCATAGTCTTCAAAGGTTGCGGAAGAACTTTATGCTTCACCCGAGCAGCGTCATGTGCATCAGTTCGACCACGCTTCCAGGGATGATATCGTTGGTTTTCATGGAGATAGACGCGGTGTGCACGGAAGGGAGGGGCTGTGTGTGTGCGTGTGTTTGTGTGTATAAGAGACAGATGCGTGATTGACAGAGAGGGAGAGCAGGGAAAGGAAATTCAATTTAACGAATGCTGCTTGTTTTTCAATAGCGTTGCAAAATAAATAAATAAATAAAAAAGAATATCGAAGCGCAATATGTGGCGGCCGGTGCTGAATCTGTGGCGCACCGCCACAAATTAGTCTATGTGTGGGAAACACTGCATTCATTCAGTCAGCTGACCTCAGTCTTTGGGCACATAACCTGACCAACAACTGCCGTGACCCCAGATCATAGCACTGCCCCCACAGGGAGACTCTTGCCCATTTGCTTAGTTAAATCAAGGTGCTGACCTTTTCATTTGGCCAGGCTGTGTATAATACGTATGAAGTAGCCTGAGAAGTTAACAATGCGGCTGAACGCACATCATTTGCCTGAAGAATTATTCTAAGTAAACTTCACTATTCTGCTTGATTCTCACCCTCTTCATGTTGCGGCCACTGATGGTGTCCAGATCCAGAAAGAGGTCGAGGTCGGCGCCCAGCTTCCCCAAGCCGTTGACCGTCGAACCGAACAGCCTGATTGTGCATTCTGGGAAGAATGCGCCGGCGATGTCTTGGAGCAGGGAGCAAACCAGGAAGCGAAGAGCAATGTTCTCATTGGTTAGCTCCAGTGTTGATGTCAGACAATGCAGCTGCTGGTCTATCTATGGATCAAAAGGAGAAACAGTGTGTATATGTGAGACTGTGTGTACACCAAGGAATATGAATACATTATTTATTATCATTTATCTGTTATCTCACCAGGAAGGTCCTATTGAAATACAATATCTCTTCTCTAGGGAGTCCAGGTCAAGATGGCAGAATTGGTCTTCTTCATTATTTATATATTTTAACAAAATTAACCGAGTGTCATATTATACATTGCAAATCATGGAGATAGATCCATAGTTAGGTCGCATATGCACCTGTATACAAGTTGTATTCTGCCAAGGGTGTATCAGCAATGTTGGATACGTATTAATACTGTGCAGTGCTGCACAGTCTGTCAAAAATCAGGCAATTACTTATTTCTCCTTTTTTAAAATCTATTATATTTGATTTCATGTTTCTTTTCTCTCATTTGGTCGATCACTGTAATAAATATGTCATTATCTTACCATGTTTGCCTGTGCTGACTGTCTACATTAAATAAAAAAATAAGTAAAAAAAAAATAAAATCAGGCAACTTTTTTTTGGTCTCATCTTCAAATTCATTTTGATTGTATAAGGTGATGTGAGACACATGTGCTATTGTCATCTGACATCCAGGATATGCATTGTGCAGTTATGTGTACTGGGTGCTAAACACACCGCGAAAATGACAGAAAAGCTTTCACAGCACAACTCAGCTGCTGACAATACTCTGTTCTTCATGACCTGAGTGAAGTTTTTTTTTTTTTTAATTGAATGTTAATGTGGGTGGGAGCACATAGATGCAGCTTGCTTGTTTTACGGGTGAAAAAAAGCATCATCTGTAGATATGAATTTCTAAAAATGTTAAATCTGAACTTTAGCATTTAAAGCAAATTATTTTGCAGACCCCTTGGCTAAGTCATGGACCCCACCTTAAGAACCACTGGATTATTCCTTCAAGGTCTCCATCTTGAGACTCCTACAGTATATGACCCTGGACATACTCACACTCTCCTCTGCAGAAAGCCGCTGGATCAAATCATTGACTGGCATGGATGTCTGGGGGTGTAGCCTTAGGCTGGCTGCCCCATCTAATGGGTCCACTCCAGTGCTCTTTAGTGTGAGGAGGCGGGTCTTGAAAGGTACCGAAGCTTCGTACTGGATGCTAGGGAGACTGGCAGCCTCGTGGAGGGAGCAAATGCCATCTCTGCTGGCAAACTCAATCACAGCATATGTGCCCTACACACACACACACACACACACACACACACACACACACACACACACACACACACACACACACACACACACACACACACACACACACACACACACACACACACACACACACACACACACACACACACACACACACACACACACACACACACACACACACACACACACACACACACACACACACACACACACACACACACACACACACACACACACACAGAGAGATAATCAATGACCATGCCGTATAAACTTTTAGTGGTTCAGTTGTACTGAGAACATGTTTGTCTTACATCCTACAAGGTTTGTTCAGGCTGGGAATAATACTATTATAGATTAAATGCCCAAACAAAGCCTACAAGATACAGAATTTTTGAGTGGGTAATAAGTGTATAAATCAAGTGTTAAAAAATAATGGCAATGTTTTACAGATGTTAGTTTTGGGACCTAGAACTAGTTCAAGGGTGGCATCTGCACCTTATGTTCGGGTCTGCGTGTACAAAGGTTTTTTTTTTCATCCCGTGAGTAGAATCCAAAGACAGATCAAGTAAAATTGGCACAAAAAAAAAAAAAACGTACATAGAGGCTGAAACTGAGTATTACAGTATGAAATGGGTCACTGGGAACAAAGGCTTCTCATAGACTACAGACACAATTTGCTGAATGTATTATCTCTTCTTCAAGACTATTCTTATAGGTAACTAAACATCATGTAGACAAAATCTGAGCGGTATGATGCAGTGGCATCCATCATCACTTGACAAATAATGACACATTAAAATGGGCTGAATGAGTGAACGCATAATCAAAACACACCTGTGACCATATTAAGCTTGAAACATACATTTTAGGGGCACCAATCAATTGCCCGAGCCATTTTATCTGTAGCAGCAGGAGCAAAAACCGTACTGTACTGCTGTTGGTTGCTTAGGGACGGAGTTAGGGTTGGTTTAGTTGGCATGGGACAGTAGATGAGTGGCACAAGACAGCAGACGTGTGCTGTGGGACAGTATAGGTCAGTGCCGCGGAACAGTGTGGACAACACAATGCGTCTTTAACACAATGAGTCTTTAGCAATGACTTGGCTACCGTTTCGTGGCTTCCGCTAACTAATTAAAGAGTTCGCCATACAGCTAGAACTTGACAGTTTCAGGTGTTGCATGGCAACGTCTTACTAGCTGACCAGCTTCAATGAAATTCCATTGCAATAAGCGAACAGACTTGTTGCAGAGTGATATGAAAGACCTGACATAGAAACACAAACTCTGTTGCCATTGACAGCAGTCATTTTTTTTTTTCAGAGGTCATCTAGTCAAAAACTAATGACCGGTAGAACTTTGGGAAAATCCCATTCAAGTCAATGGAGCGTTCTACTTGCATTGTGAAGTGCTATGTAATAAGAAAGTGAATATGGGTCAGTGGTCAAGTGGCACGGGACAGTATGTGAGAGGCACA
Source organism: Sardina pilchardus (assembly GCF_963854185.1). NCBI lineage: Eukaryota > Metazoa > Chordata > Actinopteri > Clupeiformes > Clupeidae > Sardina > Sardina pilchardus. The sequence continues at coordinate 19,651,892 of NC_085012.1, forward strand.
GGACAGTACGCAAGAGCTGCAGGACAGTATAGATGAGTAGCACCTAGGACAGTGTGGAGGGACAGTGGGCAACTGGCATGAAACAGTGTCCTGGGAATGGGATAGTATGAAAGGGATACAGGACAGTGGCAGGGGGGGCAGTAGTCAGGTGCGGTGCGGTGGGGCAGTAGGTGAGCGTGGCAGGAGAGCAGGTCAGTGGCACTGGACAGTAGATGAGTACTCCTATCCCTTGTAGACATTTACATAACAATTGCTTTGACAATACAAATGTCCAACTATTTGCCATGCGACCAATACGCCAGTAGGCCAGTGTCACACACGGGACAATACAGTAGGCTACAGTACAGTTTCTGCTCCTTCTGCCTCTCCATTTCAGAGTATCTTTTTAAATAATACCCAAAAAACAATCTCAATCTTTGCATTACTCTATCTCATACAAAATGCATGCAGCTATGCATGAGGACATTGAGCTGTCAGGGTACGGTACCAACAAATGTAGCCACGGCTGTGATTGCTGAATGTGTGCTATACAGGCAGGCAGGCATGTTTGAGTGAAACTACAGGTGTTTGAGGCCAGGTAGACACTCAACGTAAAAAAGATAGTTGAGAGGGCAATACATTTGAACCTGATATTGTATCTTGAATGCTTACACACGAGTGAGGGGACTTACAAAGCTGTCGTAGAAGAAGCAGTTGTTCACGGCCCCATATTTGGACAAGTACTTCAGGACCTTCTTTTCTGTAGTTTTCGGGGGACAGCTGATTAAGACAGATCTCTGAGCACGCTCACGCCTCTCCTCCTGTAGCGCCAGGAAAGTCTTCCCAACATCTTGGTGGTCTTAAAATATCAAGAGCAGCCATTGGTTAAAATTAACAGTGTATCGAGTTTATGCGTCATACGTTACTTTCTCGCGAAATCATTCATCATCATCTATAGCAGTTTACGCACTGGATTCTGAAAGACCAAAGTAAACAGATACATACGACAGCAGACCTAATTGGTATTTGAGCAAAAGTAGCCATAGCTGACACATGACAGGGGGTTCAGTCAGTGCACTTCTCTCCAAGAAAAACGACACTAATAGCAAATCCCTACCCGTCAGGGAGTGACAAGCCGCAACATTTGTTCCGGCTCTTCTCTGGAACGGCGTCAGTATCCTTTGAAAACATTTCAACAGTTGCCCATTTCCCCGCATATGTAACCTGCTTGCTCCCATGGAGGCCGCCATTGCTGGAGCCTAGATGAGAACGCATGCGCATGCGGACTTACGGCGGCTGGGAAGTTCGAAAGTACGCGTTTTAAAAGTCAGTTTTACTAGGCTTAATTTCCCTCCTCGTCACTGGCAGACTGGCAGTGACAGGGATTATACTGTAGTTTACTTTATAGTTCACTGAAAGTTTCCCAGTATACATTTACAATTTCCCTGTAGGATACAGCACATTTGCTCTTAACGGGGGATTTTTTTTTTTTTTTTTTACACTGGGCCCAATGTAGGCTACTGTAATGAACAAAGAATCATATTATGACATTCAGAGTGAAAAGCAGATTAGGGAAGAGAAAAACAAACAAGAGATAAACACAAATAGATAAATCAAAATGAATATATAATAAAGCCATAAAAACTTCACCTTCATTAGGCTACATAGTGTCAGTGTAGGTCTAGCCCTAGTAAAGTCCATGACATCAGCAAGTGGTCCTGCTATTTGGCCAGTCCTGTTTAGCTAAAATGAACACCTTTCTTAAGGTCTAGAGCCAAAGGGAGAAACATTTGTCAAGTTAGCGGATATGGACATTTTGTTTGTTAGCGGATATGGACTTGACTAGTCTCGCCGTGTGGGAGTGTGTTCAGATGAGGCCACGGCTATGACTAATTATTTTTTTATATTTGCGGTAGTAATAATAATACATCTTGGGGTATTTGGGGGGCCTTGTAAAGCCTAAGTTTTGTGTAGGCTAGCACTTCTCTCTTGTGTTAGGCATGATAGGCTACTCCCACTTTTCCCTCACCCTCCCATAAATGTATGCATCAATGCATATGAAAATATTTTCCATGGCAACATGTGCAAAATGTATCATTTACTTGTACTTTTGGTTGGATATTGGGTAAGTAGGGGAAAAAAGGTTGCTCCATAACACACTTGTGTGAATGTCACACACTGTGAAGCCTTATAGCTTGATACTGAAGCTGAAGACTTGAAGAAGTAGGGCCTACCTGTTTGTTCACCTGCTCCATTTTTTTAACAGCCATTATTGAAAAGCTGATAAAAAGGCTATGTTGAAATGTTCTATTAAAGAAAAGCTAGAAGATAAATCTCTGTAAAGTGGTTAAAAGAATTTAAATCGGAATCAGCCCAGAAAATTGCATTGGTGCATCTCTATGTAGGCTATGCCTATATACAGTGTATATATATATATATATATATATATAGGCCTATACACACACTATATATATATACTATATATATATATACACTGTATATATAACATATTCTATAACATATATACATAACACACACACACACACACACACATATATATATATACACTGTATATATATATATATATATATATATATATATATATGTGTGTGTGTGTGTGTGTGTGTGTGTGTGTGTGTGTGTGTGTGTTATGTATGTTATAGAATATGACTTCTTCTTTGCACATTCCTGCCTTGGCCTCATCGTGGTTTTAAGATTCACTTCTGCTGACTTGTTTTACCTGTCCCTTCTGTTTTAAATTAGAGAGAGTTGCGCTTCAAAGGCTATTACACTAGGCAAGAAACTGCAGAAAATTGCAACCTTTGTCCATGACTAAGACCAAATACGTGACGCAGAATGTGTTCTTTTAACATGAAAGACTAACGTTCGAGGTCTAAAACAGCTGCCACTGTTATCAGTTCCTGCGTGTGGTCAGCAAATGACATAGGCCTACTACTGTAGGGGAGAATATGTTTAGGCTTTGACGCAGTGGAAAGAAACGGGTCTGTCAGGTCAGGCGAATCCGGCGACTAGATACTGCCCCGAGTCAAAGCTGACGTTGATGAGAGAAGGAAAAGAAAAACGAAACTAAAACGATACACGAGGTGAAGCAAGCGATTACTTTTCCTGCTAAGCGGAACTCTCGCTCTCTCGCTCCCCCTCTCTCGCTCTGTCAACAAGTGCGCTCAGTCACCACTCAAACTAAACAGTGTCCACGATGACTCCGTCGGTGTCACTGCTGAACGAGACAATGTGTCTGGGATTGGGACAAATTTGAGGTGAGGTTTTAATATACATCTATGCAACTGTTGCCATTTCATTCCATTGATTATATTACCTTCACATGTGTTGTAGCCTGTTCTATTCCAAGATTATTGTAAAAATGCTTTTCTCCCCTCGAAAATGTCGATTGACTTAGCTAAAGCTCGACTTCCAATTATCATGGCTGTTTGTGATATTTCTTTTTCCAAAATTATTTTTTAAAAAGATTATATGATTTCCTTGTTTATTCATATTTATTTTCATTAATAGTTTTCAAAACTGTTCATTAGAGGATCAGGAGATTGCATATAGTTCTCTGCATTGCGCACTGCTTTTCCGTCTGTGCTCTTAAAAAGAGATAATATATTCGTCAAGGTAATTTGCAGCGAGACGTGTTAAGTTGTCAATATTGTATGCCATGCGCGGCTGCTGGTTGCATCTGGCTGCGCACCACTGGATTCTGAAGATGTTCTGCTTGCGAGGGTGGTATTTCCGGGTTTCCCTCCATGTCCAGGAATTCCCCTTATTTGCAAGTAAACGATCAAAGTGCTACTGCTACCCTTGAAATACAGAGGTACTTTTGTATGCGAACTTCAGAGGTCTATTGGTCTTAATGTTTTCAATTCAATCCAATTGCCTGCTGTGATATTTTCAATGCATACTTGGTGCCGCCTCTGGAGTTGGGCCTTTTTCGTTAGTCATATAGCCAGACCTGACATCTGTCTAGATTAGGATCTGGATTTCCAGGCTATCAAATTGCACTCACAGCAGAAAACTCTCTCTGCCATTTTCTGTACCTAAATCTGTCCCACTCTCCCGTTTCTATATAGAAGAATGCACTTATTCCGCCGAGTGCGTGATCTGCGCTGAAACTGCAGCATGGAGTTTCTTGATGATAATAAAAACATTGGGATAAATCTTCTACTGAGCCACTTGGACATGGAGGAGGTTCTTGAGCTGTATGAGAACCTTTACCCAGTCGAGGACGAAGAGGAGGAAGAGGAGGAAGCACGGTCCAGTGAGGAGGGTGTCTCGCAAGAGGACACGGACCAGGAGTCAGCAGGGACACACACGCCGGACGTGTTTGCCCAGGTGACCTGTCCGCCAGGCCCGGCAGGAGGCGTGCAGTACGGGAACGTGACTGATTTGTTAGCCTTCATCAGCCGGATCTCAGGCACAGCAAACGGGGTGCAGGCGCCCTCTCTCGTACACCTGAACAGTGAGATTGGAGTGCTTCTCAACAAGGTGAGCAAGGACTCTGTTATGTATGAGAGAGACGGAGAGAGAGAGAGAGAGAGAGAGAGAGAGGGAGGGAGTTTACCTTTGTACGTACAGGGCTTGAAGTGGGCTGGAATACACCGGAATGCTGGGCTGGGTAAACCCAGCCTGATCTGCTGGCGATTTGGGTTTCGCTGTGCAGCTCAGGCTTGAAACCTGCAGACCTGAAACCTGATTGGTTGAAGGACTGTCCATCCGTATGGAGTCATTTGAACAATGCCCATTGATCACACCTCTTGTGCAGTAGAAATAAAGTGCAGACTCCCCAGACTAATGTTCAAAGATGTGTGTGTGTGTGTGGGAAGTGTGTGTCTCACTCAGCATAATCTGTCCTTACAGAAAGACATGATCCTGCAGAATGGGCACTATGGCGTGGACTCTGAGGTGTCCCTGTTTCCATGGAAACGCATCTACAGGAGTGTTGACTCTGCCCACATTCCCAAAGGTGCCTTTGGGAGAGTTCACTTGGCTCTGGACTGCGTCACGCGCAAGCGCATGGCCTGCAAGCTGGTGAGACACTCCCAGCGGCAACACATACACACGTATGCAACACACACAAACATTCATGCAAATACACACACACTAGAGACACACACATGCACAATATGCAAAACATGTGTACAGAATACACCTTTGTGTGTTTGTGTTGAAAATAAATCATGTCAGCCTCTGACTACGTATGTATGGTAAATATACGGCAGGTGTCCCTTAGCTTCTTGTTTTTCTGAAATCTCTTTTTCTATTGCCGTCTTTCTCTCTTGACCCCCACCCCCCACCCCCACTCTCCAGATCCCGCTGGAGCATTTCAGGCGCTCGGACGTGGAGATCCAGGCCCGCTTCGGCCACGAGAACGTGGCGGAGCTGTTCGGGGCCGTCCTGAGGGAGGGCACGCTGCACGTGTTCATGGAGGCGGGCGAGGGCGGCTCCGTGCTGGAGAAGCTGGACAGCTGCGGCCCCATGCGAGAGCCGGAGGTCGTCTGGGTCACCAGGCAGGTGCTCCAGGCCCTCGAGTACCTGCACAGCCACGGCGTCATCCACCACGACATCAAACGTAAGCGCCAAGCCTGCCCCATTTACATGTACTCATTTAGCCAACACTTTTCCTGTGTATTAGCCGCATTGTGTATAAGCCGCAGGACTGTGTTTTTTGCAAGTTAAAAGAATGAAAATGTCATAATTAATGCCATATTATCTCCCTCAACAATGGAATTCTCTTCTCTGATTGGCTGATGGGGTGGCCATTAACTTCGTATAACCTGCTACCTGTGAAGTAGTTCCCGTATCACACTTGAATATTAATTCGCCAAACTCGTTGCGAAGTTTAAATGAACTGTCACGTTGCATCCAAGCTGAAATAGGCTACAGACGTGCAGAACCATAGTAACATTGTAGCATATGACGGAGGTGGATTGTAGCTAGTTGGATGCCATGTAGGCTATAAAAGTAGCGATCTTTCAAAGTTAATGTTAATCAGAATCCTGGGATATGGCCGCTTGACAACGGGAGAGATAGAACTAACGACTGGCTTTTGGCCGTAGCAACCAGCCATTTAGAACTAACGACTGGCTTTTGGCCATAGCAACCATCCATTTAGAACTAGTAACGGCAGTTTTGTCCTGCAAGTAGAAAGTTGATATGTGGCGGAAAGTAGTCCCATAGTCAAGACAGTTTTAGCGATGTTAACAGACACAACGGTGGAATAAAACTATGTTCTAAATATACAGGTTATTAATACAAATACTTCGCACGTCGCCGGAGTTCTAGACCTCCACCTAGCCATTATTTCCATCGAACCGGTCACCTCGTCGGCCGTTATCCCTTACTTAACTGCCCCCTGTATTAACCTCATAGCTGAAAAAAGTTTGCAAAATCAATGCATATAAGCTGCGGCTAATAGTTAGGAAATTACGCCAAAGTGATTTACATAATGTCAATTCTATGTCAAGGGCCCATTGTCCCCAGAGCAACTCATGGTTAAGTGTCTTGCTCAAGGGAAACTCACAACTTTGTCTGGCTACTACATGCTAGCCCAGCTCCTTGGCCACTAGGCTGCACCTCGGTAAATGCTACCTACCCGTCCACTGCTCAGCGTCTGTAGTCAGCATTTACCACCGCTCCCACCTACCCCACAACACGGGATGTAAACAACATAGAGGAAAGGAAAGTCCATCACGTGGCTCAGTACCTGCTGTACCTCATTTACAGCCCCCATAAACGCTCCACTCAGTGCCTACTCAAGGTCAAACTGTGTGCACAGCGCCTACTATGCAAACTTGTTTCACTAATACATGTCCGCTTAGCCGGCAGGCAACGCAGTATGTTTGCGCGGGGGCAACAAAGACCTTCCTGTGTTATTGTTTTTGTTATGCACGGCTTTGACCTGCTTGCACACGCACACACGGACACACACACACACACACACACACACACACACACACACACACACACACACACACACACACACACACTTAAGACACACTGAATTTCCTGTAAAAGGCTCTTAAGTAGGTCATTACAGTTTTTTTCAATTGTTTACACGCAATTTTTAAAACCGAGTTCTTTTTAACAAAATGTAAGCACAGGTATCCAAACGCCACACTCAGTTTGCATAATTCCTAGATTCTTTGCAAAATGAAACACTTCAGTCAAAACATTCACACTTCAGTCAAAACATACACACTTCAGTCAAAACATATACACATATTTGTAAAAATGCTATTAGTTGTCATTTAACAAACACAGTCCTCAATGATCAGACACTATTACAGCCAGTTTCACACTGCAGGGATAAATGCAAAACACATTTGTTAAAAGAAAAATTAGGAAATAGCATGTGCTAGATGTTTGCCCAGACATTGTTATGTAAGGGATCATTTAGATGTCAAATATAGTGATAAACCCACAACATTCTTCATGATTAGTTCGACATAGGAAAAGATTTACACAAATAGGTCTATAAACTTGCACTTGCACTGCACAACACTGATGCTGTAGACTGAATATTTCAAGTATTTCTTTCAATACTTACTGTATTTCTTACCATAAATACTGTAGTTACAGTAATCAATCAACAATGAAATCAATGAAACAAATAAAATCTGTCGACAAATAAAAGCTACTGCATAAAGTACATACACTTTGACTCTGAAGAACAACTGTAAAAGCAACGAGACTGTATAGCACACCTGAGTGCTGCGTTTTCAATTTTGCACATGTGTGCTTACACACCTGGTGGATGTGATTATCCAATTCGTTCATTAGTGTAGTCATTGGTAATCTGGGGCTTTGTAATGACAAGGAAGTAACCTCACAATCCTTATCTGTGTCTAAGGTGTGGAAATGTGTGTAGAGTTGTACAAATCACTGTGTGTAATGTTTTGCAAAAAGGGTGAAGTAGACATTGTGTGTAATGTTTTGCAAATCGGTGGAGGTGTTTTGCTCCTTGGAGTAATAATTTGCAAATTGTGTGAAAAAAAATATTTTAGTGTGTAAACAATCGTAACAAACTGTAAGAGGAAACAACTCAGACTCACACTCAGATGTAAAATGACAGGGTGGTATCCATGCATCTTAACTATACAGGGTAGTTTTGGATGTGTGTGTGTGTGTGTGGTAGCACCACTTAACCATTAGGCATGGCTTGCAGTCAAATCTGCTTTCAAGTTTCTGGAAATTCCAGTTGAGGGGGCGGGGGGCGAGAGCGAGAGTCTGAGTGTGTGTGTGTGTGTGTGTGTGTGTGTGTGTGTGTGTGTGTGTGTGTGTGTGTGTGTGTGTGTGTGTGTGTGTGTGTGTGTGTGTGTGTGTGTTGTGTGTGTGTGTGTGTGTGTGTGTGTGTGTGTGTGTGTGTGTGTGTGTGTGTGTGTGTGTGTGTGTGTGTATTTGTCCACTGCCACCCTGACAGAGAAACCACATGAGGACCTATGTGGCCAAACACACACAAAAACAACACGTTTCCATATGTGTTTCCTATCTGATCTCGCCATCTGTCTCTCTCTCTCCACCCCACTCCATCTG